>NC_133328.1:563207767-563420267 GCF_042186555.1 Aquarana catesbeiana
ATTAGTAAATCACCCCCATAGTTTTTGTGCACTGGTGTGTGGTCATGTTGGAACAGGAAGGGGCCATCCCCAAACTGTTCCCACAAAGTTGGGAGCATGAAATTGTCCAACATGCCTTGGTATGCTGACGCCTTAAAGTGTTACTAAACCCACAACAGTAAAATCTGTCTGTATATGCAGAATAGCATGCTTGTCATACTCACTGTGGAACTTAAGGGGTTAATCCTCTGCATTGTGTAAAAAGGCTCTTTGACACTATATGGACAGATCCTTCCCACCTGCACTGTCTATCTTGGCAAGACCATATAATACAGTGAGGGTAGCCGTCCTGCAGATGCTCAGTTTAGTCTTTATTGCTGGAGAGAACATTTCCTGTTTCAGTTGAACTGTTCAGGTCACATGATATTGACATCATACATGTGGGCGTGTATACAGTCTGTAGTGGAAATCTCCTCCTACCTGAACTCTCAGCACTGGACAAACTGTGCAGTTTATCATGTGACCGTGGTATACAGATAAGCTAAAAAGGTATATAGTGGCAGTATTTTAATGTAAAAAGAAAATTTATAAGCTGTGGGCACTGTGGGGGGATAGAGGAACTATTTTCATATTACTGGGTTTAGTAATACTTTAAGAGTTTCCTTCACTGGAACTAAGGGGCCAAGCCCACCCCCCGGAAAAAGAACCCCACACCATAACACCCCCCCTCCACCAAATGATTTGGACCAGTGCACAAAGCAAGGTCCATAAAGACATAAGTGAGCGAGTTTGGGGTGGAGGAACTTCACTGGCCTGAGTCCTGACCTCAACCTGATAGAACACCTTTGGGATGAATTAGAGTGAGGACTGCAAGTCAGGCCTTCTCGTCCACATCAGTGCTTAACCTCACAAATCCGCTTCTATAAGAATGGTCAAACATTCCCATAGACACACTCCTAAACCTTGTGGACAGCCTTTCCAGAAGAGTTTAATCTGTTATAGCTGTAAAGGGTGGGCCAACTCAATATTGCACCCTCCGGACCAGGATGCCATTAAAGTTCACATGTGTGTTAAGGCAGGTGTCCCAATACTTTTGGTAATATAGTGTATGTAAAGCACTGCGTAAATTGTTAGTGGTATATAAATACATGTAATAACAATAATATTAATAAAACACATTTCATTTAATATGCTTTTGCCTCATCAAAAAATGATTGGTAGTGAGGCACCATGTGACCTAGGATGCCTTGGCTGGGAGTTGGGAACAGCAGTTTTTTTTTTTTATGTCAAGAAATAAATATTTTTTTATTCAGGACAATAATATGGTTGCTAACATATGCCAAGTGGATTCATTGTAAATTTGTATAAGTCATTTATAGTAATAATGTGGTTTGTTTTTGGTTTTGCATAGACATGCCCTCTAATTTGTCAACAGCAAGGTCAGAAATGTATCCCCTTACATGCCAACACTGCATCTATAAAATATAAACATTTGATTATTATAACCATTTTTTTCTTTCACATAGTACAAAGATCCACAATTTTGCTCTGTACCACTGCCTTTTTGCTCACAAATAAAGCTTGGTATCTGACATGCACTGGCTATCAGGCATGTACGCAGGTTAATGGACTTGGTTCCATCCTGGTCGCTATGCAACAAATCCAACATGAGTCTTCCCCTGTGCTGTGACCACTGTCGGATTTTGCTGTAGCTCAAATACTGTGCTTGACTGTAAGGTAATACAGTTCATAGGAGCCAATTAAATAGCGTTTTGTCCGCAAGCATGTAGAATTGAGCTGTTTGTCATCTTTTCTCAAGAGTGTATCATTCAGAGGAAATGTTTGACTGAAGTTTAAGCAGAGGTTTCAACCTCAAAGACGTCAGACTGCTGTACCATTTTTTTTTACCAAAGTTAGCTTAAGCTGTATTAAACCCCAAAACAACAAAAAAATAGTATAAAGCAAATTACCAATTCTTAGCTATGAGGGCTGCATTAGTTTTCTTTTTTAGGATTTTTTTTTCTTGATTGTCACCAGGTGATCCTGCCAGTATATTTGCTATTTTTCAGCCAACTTTAACAGCCTAAGCTGCCCAACAAGTGACAGTTAGAGGGTTGAGACAAACCATTTAACACTGCCAGGGGGTTTACAATGATCAGCTTTTATTCATTTATGTAAAACATTTATCCCAAAAGGAAAAAAAACTGTTGCTGTAACTGCTATAGAGTGTTAGCTGGAGTTCTGCTTTAGCTTGTCAGTTAAAGTGGTGTTCCGGCCGAAATGATACTTTTTAAATAAAAATACCTCTATAATGCACAAGCTTAATGTATTCTAGTAAAGTTAGTCTGTAAACTAAGGTCTGTTTTGTTAGTTTATAGCATTAGTTTGTTATTTTATAAACTTACAGCAGGCCGTGGCCATCTTAAGTGTGGGCATCTGAAGCCAGACTGTATTTCTTCCTGGATCTCATCCTTGCAGATCTCGCACATGCTCAGTGCAGCACAAGCAGTGTAATAGGTTTCAGGTCAGGTTTCCATAGCAACGGCAGTTTCAGAGGGTTGCCGCCCCACATGCTCAGTGCAGCACAAGCAGTGTAATAGGTTTCAGGTCAGGTTTCCATAGCAACGGCAGTTTCAGAGAAAGTTGCTGCCCCTTCCCAGAAGGCATTGCAAACAGGAAATGATGCGATGGGCCGCGGCCAGGGAGGAGGAAGTGAAAAATGAATACAGCAGATATACAGTAGGTGCTGAGAAAAAAAATAAAAAAATATCCAATTTGTTTACAGTGCGCAGTTTAGTGAGAGATGCTGAAGAGTTGTAAAAGTGGGTGGAACTCCACTTTAAGTCCATCTAAGGGCTAATTCAAACTAGTGTGGTGACCAGCATTTATTCACAGTGTATACTGTAATGCCAATCACCACTGGGAAACACAGAAAACAATTGTTCTCTTTGTGGCTTATTCACACTCAAACCCAACCCGGAGCTTCACTGCAATAAAATCCATATGCGCTGCATCTAATCACAGCACACTGCACAGTATCGCATATTATTATACAGTAGTGCAGCACATTTCTTTGCTGCACAGTGACACGTGCACAGTGGTCTTTTTTGTACGCGTCAAATAAAGTTGAGTGTAAAAGAAAGGGTGAAAATATTTAGGAAGAAAGCTGTACTAACTTCCATGTGCCACATTGCTTCAGAAACACCTAAGGAACTAAATGAATGCACATTTGAAGAAAGCATTAGAAAATATGATTTGGATCCTGTAATGCCAGAATTTGGGCTGTATGGTTATGTTTTTCTAGTTCAGGCAAGTAAAGAAGTTTTGATGCAACAATGAGCCTTTGAGTGTTGACGTAAAGAAGCAAAGTGTTAAGTAGAGCCCATGCCTGGAGAGTGAAATGAATTACCGTATTTATCGGCGTATAACACGCGCCGGCGTATAACATGCATCCTAAGTTTAGGAGGGAATTTTAAGGAAAAAAACTTTTAGGAGGGAAGTTTAAGGAAAAAACTTACATTTAAATGCCCATCAATGCAGCCTTATCAGTGTACATCTGCAGCCTTGTCAGTGTCATTTGCAACCTTGTCAGTGTAGCCTTGTCAGTATAGCCTTGTCAGTGCAGCCTTGTCATTACAGTCTTCCAGTTTAAAAATGGCACCGCCGAGATACAGACCTGGATAGCCTTTGTATCTCAGCGGCTCTTGGGTTCTCTCGGCAGCTCTCGGTGGCTCTCGGGTTCTCTCGCAGTCCCGAGCGGAGCCGAGTGTACTCGGCTTGGCTCCACTCACAGTCACGCCCAGTCCCTGTGTTATGTCCATTGTAGGGCGGGACTGGGCGTGACTGTGAGCGGAGCCGAGTACACTCGGCTATGTATCTCGGCGGCTCGATCCTCTGCTCACAATCAGTGGGGGATCGGCGTATAACACGCACCCACGATTTTCCCCTGATTTTAAGGGGAAAAAGGAGTGTGTTATACGCCGATAAATATGGTATGTGCGTTACTGGTGCAAGGAAAGGAGTCCTGCATCTGACGGTCAGAGAGAACCCCCCCATGCAGCATGTGTCAAATGACTTGGATCCACATGTCTCATGGGACCCAGGTGGTTGGCTGATTTCTGGAGCTTCTGTCTGAACCTCATGTAAAAAAATAGATCTATGTGTGTGGGCAAGTTAGAGTATGTGGTCTAGGCTTGACATCCTTGTGACACCCTGCAACCCGAATGTACAGGAGGAGCCCAGTTGCGTGTGATGGCCACATGGATATAATCTGGGTCCCCATTACATATGCATTTTGTCTGCATGTTTAGCGTTTTGTCTGAAACTCTAAATGGGTAAATACATCATTTTATTACATTTGGCTCAGTGCTCGTTCCATGGCAGATTCTATGTAAAGGGTAACTTGAAGCATCGCTCTGTGAAGAACCGTGGTTATCCAAAAGTGTGGTGGGGTGGAGGAGACGATGGACCATTTCTTACTTCAATGCCCCTTCAATATAGAAGTGGGTGGGTGAGTGGGCCTCTGGGTATCCCTTTCCTTATCCACTTGAGTTACACGGAGTGGTAATACAGGGCCTTTCAAACTCACTGGGATTTTGTGACACTTTTTCTAGTTAGCTTAGTAGTCCGTTACTTCACGTGGAATGCATGGTGTCAGGTTTCCACTCTGAAAAAAGTCCTTCTTGTTAAGGTGGTGGTGCACAACATTCTGGGTAAGGTTGGGAAGATTCAGGGTCTTGAGAAGTACAGGTGGCAGCAAGAGATTGTCTGTCAGTCTCTGGGTGTGCGGCTTTTCTTTCTATCCTTTTATGTCCCTTAGATTTTTATAAGATCAGATTTTTGGAAAAAGATTGCATGCATAGATTAAATGTTTAATTGTTTCTTAGCCTGAGGGTGTGTTTAGGTTGAAGTAGGGTTGTGTTTTGCATAATTTAGTAGTTTACTGATAATAAAATTATATTTCTTTGTATATATAGTTCAATTTGTTTATTCTTGGAAAAAGACATTTTCTGTTATCTGCTGATGTAAGATTATTTGATTTTATTTATGTACTGTATGTATATATTCTTATATATTTATTTTTTGTATATATGTAAATATGTTTTTAATAACAAGCTGTATACTTGGCTGCTTGCAAGATTTTAAATAAACAAAATTTGACACCGTTTTATTACATACTGTACATATAAGCTGCGTTTATTTACTGGCATGTGGGGGATTATAAAAAAATGACAATATAATTGTACACTCCAGGCATTTTTACTGATATAATGTTTAAACTGCCATTCCAACTTACTTGTTCCTACACAAGAAAACTGGGTAGGCTTCAGCAAAGGTAAAAGTGAAGTACATTTTTATTTTTATTTTTATAAACACGTCAGCTATTATTCCAAATTAGCAGTCTTGATGAGTTTTTCAGATTTATAGCAATGTGAATTGTGTTATGTGCTTTTCCAGGCTTATTGTCCTTTGAATTGTTGCCATTCATTGGCACAATACTTCCACACTGTAACATAACATTGGCTACAACAGGGAGCAGTCATTTCAATAGTGCTTGTGTGTATGCCAAATCCCGCTCTACAGCTATGCTTCCCATCCCTTCCTTGCGCTATTGTTGCTTATCACCCTCGCCTTCTGCTGGTGTATTTACTTCACAGAACATTGCGGTGGCTTTTGTGGATTGTACACGGCTTTCATTGCCTTTTCCAGATAATTGAACATCATGGCCCAGTGTATTTTCTAGTGTGAGGTAGGATTGTACGTTTTCTTTACCTAGCTTTCTTTTTTAAAGTGATATTTTATTGATCAGTCTTAGGACACGTGTATACATATTTGTCTAATACTCTTCAAAATCTAATATGATAAAAGGCATAGCCACTGATCACAATATACTGAAGGCAGTCTATCAAAAAATACAGACTAGTCACTTAGCCATCCCAAATTTGGCCAGCCATCCTAATGTTTGAAATGAAAAAACAGTTGAAAGTGCTTTGGTTTTGTCAAAATGTGGTTGTGCTGAGTTAGATCTAGAAGGGGAGCCACTGATCCATTTTATGCTCATTGACTGGAATCTGCTAAACTCAGAACCAGGACTCTGTTAGGTATTTTTACTTTTAAAACCTTTTTTTTGTCTTTCTGTTGCATTATTGTCTGTTCTTTGTAATATTCGTTTTCTGTAAATATTCTTTTTGCCCCAATTTACCTGCTTACTTATTATATAATATTTTTAAAATCGTAAAATTATCTCTGATGCACTAATGCAGAACTCTACTATATGATAAAATAATTATGGGGTATTCCTGCGCTATCGTAAACGGGGTTAGGGAGAAAGGAGGAGGGGAACCCAATCTCAATAAAGCAAGGAAAAGCAGCCTACACCGAATGGGGTACAGCCTGTCCCCGGTAAAAGAGAAATTAAATAGAATGTGGTGCTGCGCTAATCCTAACGAGATAGGCGTATATTGGCTCTGTGATGGTGAGTATCTTACAGTACACCCAAATTTAATCTTTGCAACTGTAACAGAGCAGTGGAAAAAACCTAATGTGACAGTTGTATAATTATGTGCTAGTGGTGTGTATGACCGAATAATCGTAATATAGATACACGACAAGTGCTAATAAATAAACGTGCAAAGTGATCAGTGCTTGGACATCATGGTTACAAACATAAATATATAAATGAATAAATATAGCATAGGTCAATATAGCAGCTGGCTTAATCTGATATAAATCAACACATTCACAAGTGCATGTATAAACAAAGTGCTAAAAGTGCATCCAGTGAAGGTTAAATGTGGCTAAGTGCTTGAGAGTTCATTAATATGAATGCAAATCTTGCATGTAAAATATTATCAGGTGTAGTGCTCCGTACGACAAAAAACAATTGATCAAAAGTCCATAAAACGTGTAATCACTTCCGTGCTAAAAATGGGTGACAATGGTGGTCAGTCTTCATGCAAACAGCGTGCACATTGGTGGGCAGTGGCCCCTTACCTGAGGGTAATGGGGTAATCACGTTTAGCCACTTAGAGGCATGGCAGCCTTTGTAGAGACCATGGGTATAATCAGCTGTGAAGGATGGTAGAAATATGGTCCTATCCTGGTCACTTTTCTTGTGGGGGCGTCTGGTCCTTTCAAGTAGTGTCCCGGGGTCACCCAGATAGATTGAGAAAGGAAGCCCACAATAGTGTAGTATTGTATAGAAGCGTACCACTTTTATTACAGTATAAAATTATGTACTCACATTAAAACGTTTAAAACCGGGTGGAGATCCGACGAGCGGCGAGCTCGTAATACAATAACTGTCATAGAGTGCCTGTCCCGTCCCTACGCGTGATGTCACGCCCCTGAAGAAGTCACGTGACCGTGACGTCACGCGTAGGGACAGGCACTCTATGACAGTTATTGTATTACGAGCTCGCCGCTCGTCGGATCTCCACCCGGTTTTAAACGTTTTAATGTGAGTACATAATTTTATAGTGTAATAAAAGTGGTACGCTTCTATACAATACTACACTATTGTGGGCTTCCTTTCTCAATCTATCTGGGTGACCCCGGGACACTACTTGAAAGGACCAGACGCCCCCACAAGAGAAGTGACCAGGATAGGACCATATTTCTACCATCCTTCACAGCTGATTATACCCATGGTCTCTACAAAGGCTGCCATGCCTCTAAGTGGCTAAACGTGATTACCCCATTACCCTCAGGTAAGGGGCCACTACCCACCAATGTGCACGCTGTTTGCATGAAGACTGACCACCATTGTCACCCATTTTTAGCACAGAAGTGATTACACGTTTTATGGACTTTTGATCAATTGTTTTTTGTCGTACGGAGCACTACACCTGATAATATTTTACATGCAAGATTTGCATTCATATTAATGAACTCTCAAGCACTTAGCCACATTTAACCTTCACTGGATGCACTTTTAGCACTTTGTTTATACATGCACTTGTGAATGTGTTGATTTATATCAGATTAAGCCAGCTGCTATATTGACCTATGCTATATTTATTCATTTATATATTTATGTTTGTAACCATGATGTCCAAGCACTGATCACTTTGCACGTTTATTTATTAGCACTTGTCGTGTATCTATATTACGATTATTCGGTCATACACACCACTAGCACATAATTATACAACTGTCACATTAGGTTTTTTCCACTGCTCTGTTACAGTTGCAAAGATTAAATTTGGGTGTACTGTAAGATACTCACCATCACAGAGCCAATATACGCCTATCTCGTTAGGATTAGCGCAGCACCACATTCTATTTAATTTCTCTACTATATGATAAATCTCTGGATATATCTGTCTGTGGTGACATTGGGGTTTATTTACTATAAAGCTGGAGACTGCAAACTTAGTCTCACTTCTGCATAGGAACCAATCAGCTTCCAGGTTTGATTGCCAAAGCTTACTTGAACAAGCTGAGGTTAGAAGCTGATTAGAAGTGAGCCTGATTTTGCACTCTCCAGCTTTAGTAAATAAGACCCAGTGTGTGTTAAAGTATAACTAAGGCAAAATGTTATTTTAGTTGTGGATAGAGTGGAGAGGGATTAGAACACCTGTCAGTTTTTACTGTTGTCTGTGCCCCTGTTAAGGAGATTCACCTTCTCTGTTTGTTCTGTTTACCATCTGACGGGGTTATACCCCTCTCTTACTCTATCTAAAATGAAAAAAAAAGTTTTGCCTATTGCTCTACTTTTTTTTTCTAAGTAAAAATTGTTATCACTAATATTGTGAACATTTGATATTTAGGAAAATATATCTGGTGGCAGAGTAAAGGGTTAATTGCATAGTTAATGAAGCCCAGTGACAATCGTGCTCAGTCTGCTAGCACTTAGATTGTGGTCCTGCAAGTTGTAAAATCTTTGTGCAGGGTGAGGCTGAGAGTTATTGCCGGGTATTAGTGACAGCGCAGTGTGAATTTACCCAGCTGATCCAGAGATAATCAAAAAAACCCTATAAAGCATGGTCCAATGTTCATCCAGCAGGGGAAAAATAATTCCTTCCTGATCCCCTGAAGGCCATCGGATGTTCTCTGGATCAACAATCTTTGGTGTTCAGTGGTGGATCCAGGGGGGGGGGGCAACGGGACAATTGCCCCCCCCCCCCCCAAAAATATCAGTGACTGCAGTCCCGACCGAGTCTCTCTCTCACAACAGTATAAGCAGCTGATAAGCGGCGCAGAGAGAGACTTTGTGTTATGTCCATTATGCTATTGCAGCGCTGGAGGGAGGAGGTGGGTGGAGCTGCGCCGCTGGCTAGTCTTCCCTGCACTGGTTGCTAATGCCTGTGCCGCTTGGCGTGTAGCAACCAGTGACGTCAGTCACGTCGGAGGCTGGAGCAGCTGCTGAGGAGGAGGAGAACCCCAGCATTCATAGCGGAGCCTTCTTCATTCTCCGCCCCTGCATGAGAGTATTGGCTCCACCCACCTCCTCCCTCCATCTTCTCCACAGCACGGCGTGAACACAGGAAGAAGCAGTGACTGTGTGTCACTGTCATCTGCTGCACCTGCTAACGGATCCTTCTCATCTCCATTGCTCCTGCATGGGAGCCCCCCCCCACCAGTGACCAGAGCACCAAAATATTATATAAAAGTGAGTAAAAGAATTAGCAAATGTGTAAAATCGCAAAATCTTGTGTGCCATACTGCCATTATTTATGAAAAACTAATGCTGCCCTTTGAGTTTTATTCAATCTAAACCCCTTCAGCTCTAGAAAGTTTTACCCCCCATGAACAGGCCATTTTTTGTGATACTGTGCTGCGTTACTGTAACTATCTGACAATTGCGTGTCGTGCAACGCTGTACTCAAGTAAAATTGATGTCCTTTTTTTTCCACTAATAGCACTTTCTTTTGGTGATGTTTTATTTTTTGCGATATAAACAAACTGACAATTTCGAAAAAAAAGCAATATTTTTTACTTTTTGCTATGAAAAAAATGTCTTCCTCAATTTAGACCAATATGAATTCTGCTACATATTTTTGGTAAAAAAAATCCCAATAAGTGTATATTGCTTGGTTTGCACAAAAGTTATTGCATCTAGAAAATAGGGGATAGATTTACGGCATTTTTATTTCTTTTTTACTAGTAATGGCGGTGTTTTTTTTTAGCGGGACTACAACATTGTGGCGGACAGATCGGACACTTTTGACACTTTTTGGGGACCAGTAATAAAAATATGCACTGTCACTGTACTAATGACACTGGCTGGGAAGGGTTAACATCAGGGGTTATCAAAGGGTTAACTATGTCCCTAGGGGGTGCTTGCTAACTGTGTGGGGGGTGGATTGACTAGATGAACAGAGTGATCTGTGTTCCTGGTTAGCAGGAACACAAGATCACTCTGTTCATCTCTGACAGAACGGCGATCTGCCTTGTTTACATCAGCAGACCGCTGTTCTATCTCTGTGTGGAGCGATTGCAGGTGGCCGGCGGACATCACTTCTGCCGGACCCGCTGGATTGGCTCCCCCTCTGGCCAATCAGCACGCGTGCCTTTGCTGGCTATTTCACAAAATGGCGTACAGGTACACCTTATTTTCTGGCAGTGCCCCTCCCGAGACTAGACTCTGGATCCGCCCCTGTTGGTGTTATTACCTACAGTATAAATGTTAATATGCAGTTATATTATGTGCATTTAGGAATGCATCCATGTCTTTTTGCGCCATAATAATTTCTTGAGGGAACCACGTCCACATTTTCACAGCTCATACTGTGAAAAAGACTTTCCATATTTGGAGGTCAAATCTCTTTTCCTCCAGGATAGAAAGAGTGCCCCCTTGTCCTTTGTAATGAATTAGGCTGAATAAATATTCAATAAGTTCACTATATTGACCACTGATGTATTTATTCATGGTGATCATATCCCCTTTTAATCGCCTCTTCTCGAGGCAATTCAAAGGACCCTGAGGAATTCTTTAATGTGACTTGTGATGAGACTCTGAAGAGCTTTTTTAGGATCACCCTCTTTCACTCTAGTCCAGACAGCCACCATATCAGCATCACTTCCCTGTGCACTCTGCATTGGGAGTGGGTATTAATCATTAGAGAAAAAAGTTCTTGACAGTATATTCTGCCATTGTTAGCTACTCATTCTAATGACGCATAAAAAAGAAACAAAGATGGATAAAGTGCTGACAATCAAATTACTTTCTTCAGCCCCAGCCACCCCCCTAAAAAAATATTTCAAGGTTGAACAGGAACATAGTATCTGTTGTAATCCTACTGGTGCCCACAACAGTAAGAACAAGGTGCTCTTATTTTCCCAAGACTAAAAAACGCTTTAATCAAAACCAAGCAGTTGATTGTTGACAAGGTTACTAATGTTTAGGTATAGTCTTTCTCCTTGATAGCAGAAATGACCATTGGCTTTTCTCTACATATAAGCAGGAAAGGCAAATGGAGGAGACTGTGGGATTGAGAAGATGGACAATATTTACAGTGTGGTGAGTTAGCAGAACAGCTGTTACTTACCACATTGGTGCAGCTGCTGGGAGAAATAGTGACTGTAGAGATGCAATGCCTCTTCCACCACTTGTGACAGTAACCATGACCAAGGTCAGTATGTCCTTAGTCCATTTGGCTAGTTTGTTAAGCAACAGTAAAGGTGCCCTCAGTGGCCAGTCATCAGAACTGGCCAAGAATAGACAAGTTGGGCTGCAGTAGCAGTTTGGCCTTCTCCTTCACTATCTTCTTACAAGACTGACACCAACATCAGCATGTGCTGACCATTTATCATTCCCTTCTCTACAGCAACCACAAAGCCATTTGTTTACATGCCACTTTCCAACAGAAAATAAATTGCAACATCTTCCCTCATCTATTCCTAGCAGTCAGTATTGTCAGCAACAGTGGCCTTGTAGGTGGGGTGCACCGTGATGCGGCTTCAATAACACACACAGTCCCAGTGCGATGAAAAAAACTGTATTGAAATAATGAAAAGGCAGTTCACAAACAACCCAGTGGGAAGACAGCCCACCCAGGAACACTCACAGGTCCAACAGCGTGTAGAGAGCAGGATTCAGTCAAACTGACAGCACCCATTGAGAGAGGCAGAATGCAGCTTGGTGGTCTTGTGTCCAAGCAGGTAAATGTCCAGAGGGATTGCGAGCCCTACGTTTTCCCTCCTCGCCAGGAACTTTTCTCTGCTAGTTCAGTCCCTAACAGGTGAGGTACTTGTCCCTACTCTACCAAATCGCAAAATGCATGCCAAACCTGGGAGACAGGGCCTTAAAAAGGCTCCAATCCAATGGGATAGCTTCCCCAGTGACCCAGGAAACCATAGAGGAATCATGTTCCTTTTAACTGCCTCCCCAACTGTAGTGCTGCTGCAGAAGCATGCCACCTGTCGTGGAGAAAGCAGACTGCACCTGCCTACAGCCTGAACAAGTTCATAACTTTACAGTTGTCATCAGAAGAAGAAATAAGGGTAAACTCTGAGGGGTACATCAATGAAAACACATGTTCAGGTGTCTAACGTTTAAGAGGGGAATTCCCCTTGTTGCATCTCCAGTACAGGAAATTACGAAAAATCCCCCAACAGGACACATAGAAAAAATTATTAAAAGGAGTTTCAACCCTTTTGTTGGAATACAATGTTCATTTGTATTTTATGCAACAACTACATCAGTCGGTAGATGGTAGTGTTTAAACGTTTAAAGCTGTATCTAAGGTAATACTCTATGTAATTTCTCTGATAATAAAGTTCCTTTTCCTGTCTGCAGGGCAGTTAAGCAGCAAAGCCCAGGTGGACTGTGCACTGTCTGTCTGTTCTGTAGGGTTATATATAGAATTTCTAACACTTCCCTATTCCACCCAAAACTAAAATTTAAGTTCTGCCTATATATACTTTAAACACAGAACTTAAAAAGACTCTGTCACTTTAAAGGATGGGTGCTCAACCTATGGCCCCCCAGCTGTTGCGGAACTACAAATCCCATCATGCCTCTGCCTTTGGGAGTCATGTTTGTAACTGATAGGACTTGTAGTTCTGCAACAGCTAGGGGGTCACAGGTTGAGCACCCAGAGTCTTTTTAAGTTCTGTGTTGGCAGCATGGAATGTATAGCCTACAACCGGGAACACCATTCTTGTTAATGTAGGATGTTCAGATGGGTGTCTTGTCCTTGATGATACATAAAGGTTCACAAGAAGGGATTTTGTTTCCCAGGACCCTGAAAGGCCCCTTTAATGTTTAATATCTTCCTTGCTGTGTAACTCCTGATTTGGAGAGGAATAAAATATTCAGCATTATCATGAGTGCTTCAATTCAATATTGTAAGAACCAGTAACACATTTGGGTATCAGCGGTTTCCATTCCTGAAAGTCAAAGCATGACTATTTGTGGTGTTTCAAGCAGGGAAGATTAAGGACTCTGCAAGTGAACAAATAATCTGCGAGTTCTTAGCAGCATGATTAACCAGTTCATTGTCTACAAAGGAAGATAATCTAACAGAGCTGCAAGTATGAGAAGTGCCTTTTCCTTCATCTGTCCTCTAATACATGGCCTTGCCTTGCATTGATAGTCTTTAAAATGGGGTCAAAGATGTGTTCCATGGGCCAAAAAAGATGTGATTTGAATCCAAATAAAATTCATTATGAATATCAGGTTCAGCTGCAAAAAAAAAAACAAAAACGTTCTCCTCTGTGAATTCTGTCCACTTTTTAAAAATAACACATTTAAAAAACAACAGTCACTTAATGAAAATGTTTCAACCCCGCCTCCTAATATGACTACATATGAGAATCCGGGGTTGTCAAGTGAGAGCAATACCTTATGGCCTCCCAAAACAACTCAGTGGAAAAATATAATAAGATTTGGGAGTTGTGGCACCTTTATAGAGAGCTTTTAATGAGTTGACTACCTATCTACCCCAGATTTTGCTCTGGCTCGTGATGGCAGGGGAAAACGGCTCTAGTTCCATGAGAAGTTTACGATGTTCCTCACACTTGTGCTTCCCATAAGGGAATGTACATTCTCTATCCATATACTTTAAACAGCTAAGCACCATGTTAGTGCTCCTAATAAATGCTTGAAATATATTTCCTTACCCAGACTAAGGTCCACTTATATGTTGTAACTTAGGGTGCTTTCACACTGGGGAGTTGGGGGCGTCAGTGGTAAAGCAATGCTATTTTTAGCGGCGCTTTACCATAGTTTTAGCTGTGTTTTTAGGCCGCTAACGCTTTTAACCCCCGCTAGCAGCTGAAAAAGGGTTTTAAAGTACCGGCAAAGCGCCGCTGTCCATTGATTTCAATGGGCAGGGGCGCTTTAAGAGCGGTGTATACACCACTCCTAAAGTGCCTCAAAGAAGCTGCTTGCAGGACTTTTTTTGATGTCCTGCCAGCGCACCGCTCCAGTGTGAAAGCCCCCAGGCTTTCACATTGGAGTGACAGCAGAGGCGCACCTGTAAAGCGCCTCAGTGTGAAAGGGGTCTTAAGATTTACGGCTTGTATGCTTGACACTATTGTTCTGGATTTACCTTGAAAATCCACAATTATTGTTAAAAGTCAACAAAAAATTACCTAAATGTTTAATTAAAGGTAGATATAGCCCATACAGAAATTTTAGTTATAGGTGGCATCTAAGGGTTGCAGCATCCCATCTGGCTTAAAATTAAAATTGTAAAGAGCCCTGGTCAGTTCTTTGGCAATAGGTTCTCTCAAGGTGGGCTCATTCTGCATTAATTCCAAACACACGAGGGAAATGTATCAAAACTGGAGCAGCTAGAATTTGGAGCAGTTGTTCATAGCAACCAATCAGCTTTTATTTTACATTTTCAAAGCTTAACTGAACAAGTTGAAGATAGCTGGTAGCTGGTAGGTTGCTGTGCACAGCTGCTCCAAATTCTGTCAGCTCAAGTTTTGACAAATATGCTGTATATACACAACTGCAAGAAAAAACATCTTTGCACATACACCAAAATTAAACTAAGGACCACCATTATTTTCATCGGCTGGTCCTGGTCCACAAATTGTCATTGCACAATTTCATTAAAAATCTGCATTGAAATTTAGGAAAGCAACAACGCTGTAAGCTTACATGTAAGGCTTGTATGAGTGAGTATTGGGGAAGGAGGTGAATTAGGCAACTAAGCAGTTAAATCAAGAACCTGAAGCTTTGTAAAGGGGGTTGGCAGTTACTTGATTGGAGGTTGGCTTCCAGAAGTGAGGATTCCCAGGGATCTATTTTAAGTAGTTGGCAGTCAGAGGTTAGTTAGTCAAGCAAACACCCCATCAAAGATTTTGGTAGGTTTGCTTTTTTTGCATTTAGGTTTAATTATGTAATTGCAGCTTGCAGGGTTGTGGGCGGGGCCAATGAGTTGGTACCTAATGTGAAAGAACAGCCTTTGACAAAGTCCAGTATGGATGCAGACGTCAGACGGGTGGAATCCTGTGACGTCATCCTGTCAGCGTAGGCACCATCTTGGATTGTCATCAGAGTATGCACACTCGTGACTAATCGTCACTATATGCAATTACTACAGAGTTATTTTGTAAGTGCAATATTTTCTTTTATTTTCTATAATACATTTTATTGGTTTCATACTCTGGAGCATTATTGGGTGCACTATATTGTAGCTCTGAAAATTGAGACGCTGTCACCCATGGAAAAGTGCCTGGGGTGATAATTGGTGTGAGGGCACACCTAATATTGAGCATGGTGCTGTTGTCTGGACACATTGAAGATTTTTTTGGCACTAAAAATTCTGTGCATTATCAGGGTGATAGAGTCTTTTAAGGTAATCTTCGAAATTAAGTTGTAATGGGGTTGGGGACCCATCTTAAGTTGAGCAGGGGAAACTATATTTTAGCATCATCCATGGTGTACTTTCCCATTATATTTGGTGATGCTGAGGGACAATGGGCAGTGCTAATTTATACTGTAAATCTAATTTAGCACTTTAAAGGTGAGTTTAAGCCAAGACAGAAATAATTAATAAAAGTCAGTGTCAGCTCCTGACAACCACATGGATATTGTTTTCTTGGAAAGGTCTTCCTTCTATTCTATTTTTTGGCTATTTTCTTTTTATCCATGCATAATTGACATCTCCAGTGAGTTGGTTCTTCTTTTTGTGTCCACAATAAGCCAACTCTTCATTCTATGATCTGTGTTTCTAGTGAAAGATACTAATATATCCATTTGTCTGCTTTCCTTGCTGCCCACAACATTCTTATGCCCTGTACACACGATAGGATTTTCCTATGGAAAATGTGTGATAGGACCTTGTTGTCGGAAATTCCGACCGTGTGTGGGCTCCATCACACATTTTCCATAGGAATTTCTGACACACAAAGTTTGAGAGCAGGCTATAAAATTTTCTCAACAATAAAATCCGTTGTCGGAAATTCCGATCGTGTTTACACAAATCCGACGCACAAACTGCCACGCATGCTCAGAAAAAATTAAGAAACTAAAGCTATTGGCTACTGCCCCGTTTATAGTCCCGACGTAAGTGTTTTGTTCAGAACGATCTGATTTTCCGACAACTTTGTGTGACCGTGTGTATGCAAGACAAGTTTGAGCCAACATCCTTCGGAAAAAATCCATGGATTTTGTTGTCGGAATGTCCGATCAATGTCCGACCGTGTGTACAGGGCATTAGAATGTGTAGCCAACAGCATCAAAAGCATCAATACTTTTCTTATGCTGCTTCTTTATTGTCTAGCTTTCACATGGAGAGTGACATAAACACCATATCCTGGACAATTCTGATATTTTTTGTTACACTTAGTTATTCATTACATTTAAAAAAATTTTTTTAAGTCTTTCATCAATGCTCTTTCAAGAAATTATGCCTGTGGTCAAATTATCATTGTGTGTCATGGTCTCCTCATCTGTAATCCTTACATTACTTTTGATCCTGTAGATCCTCGGTGGTTGTTCCCCAATGCACTCAAGTGTCGGAAGAAAATTTAGCACCAAGAAGGCCATAGCCCAGATAGCAAGTGTGCTGCAAGTTTGAAAATGACTTGCTAAGCTATTTCTAGACTTGCCAGGCTTCACAAGTTTGTTGCACAATTGCATTGCATGACTCTAGATCAGTGCTTCTCAACCTTTTTTCAGGCAAGGCACCCTTTAAATATTATGGACAGTCTGGAGGCACCCCATTCTAAAATGTAAAAACTATTCTAATAGTTTTACATAATGTATACATCCACACAAGTTGGTCACCCAACGCTAGAGGAAGTTTATTCTTCCAAAGCAAATACACTTTTGCAAACTAGTACTGACTAATATTCCAATGTTTCACTTCGCCCTAAGCTTTTCTCCATCACTCAGCTAATCTGACCCCAATGCGGACAGACCCCAGTGCAGGCAACTGACATCCTCCATATCAACTGATGATGCCATTGGTTGTTAGGATGCCGGCAGCTAG
Source organism: Aquarana catesbeiana (assembly GCF_042186555.1). Classification (NCBI taxonomy): domain Eukaryota; kingdom Metazoa; phylum Chordata; class Amphibia; order Anura; family Ranidae; genus Aquarana; species Aquarana catesbeiana. The sequence continues at coordinate 563,225,143 of NC_133328.1, forward strand.
AAGGTTGTAATGGTGCAGAGTGAAAACCTGTGGCTTTGTGTACCAAAAAAGGCAGGCTTCATCCACACGCTGGCTTGTATACAATTTTTGGGCATTTTGCCAAGGCACCCCTGGAGAAACCTCATGGCATCCCAGGGTGCCTGGGCACCATGATTGAAAAAGGCTGCTCTAGATCAACTTTCTTTGCAAACATTCTGCAAGTCTTCTGCAAGTTCTGGTTCAGTTATGTTGTGTAATAGTCATCCCACCACAGGGGTCACTGTGGCTGAATTTTCATGCTGTAGACTTGCACAGCTCTTGCTGTAGACTCACCAATGCAACTTTGCTGTTGCTAGAGAATTGTCACACAAATTTGCTACAAATTGGAAAAGTGTCTGGAAAACTATAAAAGTGCTTCAAGTGCTCTGCAAGTGTCCAACTTGCCAGTGAAAATGTGCAGCAAGTTAACAGACTTACAATTCACCACTGCCACAAACTTGTGGCAAGTTATCCTTGTGATGTCAGAAGCACTGAATATTGCCCATGGAAATGTTTAAATTTGTTGGAAAATCCAAGGTGACCATTTTCAATGAGGGGATAATTATATTTACTCACTTTTGGTATGCAAATAGTGGCTGGTTCTTGGCTAGATGACGTGCAGATGCCTCCTTGACCATTATTCTAAGGGAGACATCAGTCTATCTATGAGTTACCCTTTAAATGCAATTTATAGTGTTTTTATTTATATTTTATTCATTTGTAATATATTAAATTTTTTACTTTATTGCTATGCTGTAAAAAGACCTTGAACAAAATATTTCTGTATTAAGATAAATATGGAGGCTCGAAGTGCTGAACCAATGGCTTCAGTACTTTGATGCCACTGACCTGGTACACGTACGTGTTCATCCTCTCCACTCCTCTCAAGACCTCCTGCTCTCAAGCTCCCCTGTCTCCTCCTCCCATGCTTGTCTCCGGGACTTCTTCAGAGCCTCTCCCATCCTCTTGAACTCTCTATCTTAATCTGTCCGTCTATCTCCTACTCTGGCTGCCTTTAGGCGATCCCTGAAACCTCATCTCTTCAGGGAAGCCTATCACGCCTCCAACTAATCTTTTATTACTTCCATCAGCTCATCCCCCTTTTGTACCACTTGCCCCATCCTATTAGATTGGAAGCTCTTATGAGCAGGGCCCTTTTAACCCTCTTATATTTTATTGTATTGTAACTGTACTGTGTCCCTTTTATATTGTAAAGTGCTGCGTAAAATGTTGGCGCTATATAAATCCTGTATAATAATACTCCTTAACACACAAGCTTTATGGATTTGTTACACAGAGACATAAATAGCCAGCAAGCAATGCTGGACTTTCTCTTTAGAAAGCCCAGAATGCTCTGCATAGTTAGTTTTAAATGTTTATTTGTAAAATAAAGCTTTCATACAAACAATTAGAAAAAAACAGAGACATTGGTTTTTAAACTGATGTTATTGAACTAGATTAGTTCTGTTAAGTTCTAAGCCTTCTAGGTTTAGCTAGTTCCTACATTTTTAATTTTCTTTGCTGTCTTGTGCATTTTTGCTTGGAACTACATTATGCAAATTGGCAAAACACTTCCAGTGCTAAGTTGGTAAAATTGTGTGATTAAGAGCTATCTGTTATCACAGACAGAACAAAATGACTGTAATTACAGAAGAAAGAGCCAGAAAGGAAACATTGCAGAGACTCTTCAGTTCAGTCAGGAACAGTAAGATTTAGGTAAGATAGATTGCGGAAATACCGCTATGAGGTCAGCATCCAAACAATTTCTTTTAAGTTTCCAGACATCTCTCTGTATTATAACAATCAGTCGGCGTGTTATAACCCTGTTTCCGAGATCTGCAGCTAGAGGGTCACAGTGCTCTTTGGTTTGCTTGAACCAAGAATTTTCCAGCACATGTAACTTCAAATGTGTCTGTGTGTGGGGTATTACCGGGGGTGTATAGTGTTTTGTATATTCATTTATTTTTAATGTGATCAGCACTACAAAATATATATATATATATATATATATATATATATATATATTTAAATATGGTATATAAATAATTCCTTGTCAAAAGAAGTTTATTGAGTATACAATGTTATAAAGATACATAAAGTAAGTTTACAAGGATCTATAAAGTAAGCTCATTGTTTTACAGTAGGGTTTATATAGGTAAATATCATGAAATTTCAAATATTAAACATTGGGTTCACGTAAACCTAAATTAAAGATATATATCATTTCCTTAGTTACTTTTGTAGGTATTTAAATTATTTATACCTACTATACATATTGTTTACAAGTAGAGTGTATATAGGTCAAATAAATTCTGATAATGAGCTTTAATCGTAAGGTGGAGAAAAGGAAAGAGAAAGAAGAAAAAGGGTTGAAAGGTAGAGGTATGGTCCACAAGGTTGTCCCGCTCGTCAGTTTATTATTCTTTTTAGTTCTCTTTGAAGCCTTAGAATCGGTGTCTCTGTAAGTCATTTAATCTGTTACCATGGCAACAGGACAGAGTCATTGAAGTTTGACAGGAACTGTTGTTTTATCCAAGGATGCCAAAGTTTTTCAAATTTTGGAATTTGATTTTGATCGATGGCTACCATCTTAGCATGGGACATTGTATTATTCATTCTGTGAATTGTTTCTGCTAGTACCAATGTAGGAGATTTCCATGCCTTGGCCACTGTTTGTTTTGCAGCCGTTATTAGTTGGATCATAAGTTTGAATTGAGAGAGTGTTAACCATTCCGGTTTTAGATTAAGCAAAGTTAAATATGGATCTGGTTGTATTATTTTTTTAAATATTTTAGATGCAATCACGAAGACTTCCTTCCAGAAGGTTTGGATTACTGGGCACATCCACCATATGTGTAAATATGTGCCTATTTCTGGGCATCCTCGAAAACAAAGAGTTGAGGTATTAGGTGAATATTTTGCCACTCTAGCGGGTACAAGGTACCAGCGAGTTAGGACTTTATAATTTGTCTCCAGTGCTAAGATGTTGGGTGAAGATGACTTAGATGTGAGCCATATGTTAGACCAGTCCGTGTCTTCTAAAGTTCGTCCCAGGTCCTCCTCCCACCTCTGAACGTAAGAGGGTCTATTAAGATTTGCTACTCCATATAATTGATTATAAAGTGATGAAATTGTACCTTTAGCAAATGGATCTTTTGTACAGATTGATTCAAAAATGGATAATTGGGATAATGGTGTATCCCCCTTTAGGAATGGTGTATAGAAATTTTTGATTTGGAGATATCTAAATATCTCAGAGTTTGGTAGATCATATTTTTCTCTAAGCGATGGGAATGAAAGGAATGATTTAGATGCTATGAAGTCATTTAGTGTCTGAATGCCTGATGTTGTCCAAGCTTTAAAAGAATTTGGGTAGATCCATGCCGGATAAAAGGCCGGATTTCTGATAAAAGAAAGGAGAGGATTGTGTGGAGATTGTAACTGATATTTGGTTTTTAGTTTATCCCAGAGAGATAAGAAGTGTATAGTTATGGGATTATGAATTTTAAAGCGGTCTTTAGGATCAAGCCATAATAAATTTGATATTAATAGAGGGTCATTTTCTGAAGCCTCTATAAATACCCATAATGGGATTTCCTGTTTTGCATGGTATTTGGACAGACTGGCCAAATGTGCTGCTCTGTAGTAGTTAGTAAAATTAGGGTATCCCAGGCCTCCTTTATTTTTGGGAAGATGTAGTGTGTGTATAGGTATACGTGGTTTAGAAGAGCCCCATATAAACGAAGTTGCTCTTTTTTGTACTATTCTCAAAAAATAGGAAGGAATTGGAATAGGGAGGACTCTGAATAGATAAAGCAATTTGGGTAGAATAGTCATTTTGATTGCATTAATCTTCCCTATCCAGGATAAAGGAAGTTGCGACCATTGTTTTATTAGATTTGTGATCTGTCTTAATACAGGAGGATAATTGGTTGAGAATAAGTCAGAATGAGATGCTGTTAAATGAATTCCAAGATATGGGATTGATTTTTCTGCCCATGTGAATGGGAGTGCAGCCCTAGCCGGGATCAATTCCATGTTTGTGAGAGAAATATTAAGCACTAGGCATTTCTTAGGATTAATCATAAGGCCGGATAGGGCTGCAAATCCATCAAGAGCTGGTATTAAGTTAGGACCAGAGACCTGTGGTGATGATAGAAAAAGTAATATATCGTCTGCAAATATACATAATTTGTGTGTAATACCTCCTACTTCAATGCCAGTTATAGTTTGGTTTGTTCTGATGTATTGGGCCATGGGTTCGAGTATAAGGGCAAATAATAAGGGAGATAATGGGCAACCCTGTCGGGTACCTCTTTCGATATTAAAGGCTTCAGATTTGTATCCAGCATATTTTATATAGGCTTTGGGTTTATTATATAATGCTTTGATCCATGTTAAAAAGTGGTGTCCAAAACCCCATTTTTGTAATGAATATTGCATATATTGCCAGGATACTGTGTCAAATGCCCTCTTAATATCGAGAGATAGAAAACATAAAGGGATTTTCCGTTTTTTAGCAATATGTGCCAATAACACTGCCCTGCGTATATTATCGCCTGCCTGTCTATTTGGCATGAAGCCTACTTGATCTCTATGTATTAATTTTCCTATAATGCTATTGAGGCGTTTTGCTATTATTTTTGCTAATAATTTAATATCGAGGTTTAACAGTGAGATAGGCCTATAATTCACACAGGAAGTATCATCAGAAAGGGGTTTTGGGATCATACAAACAATTGCCATTAGTGTTTCTTGCCGAAAAGAATGTCCATCTAGAAGTTTGTTAAAAGTTTCAGTGAGAATGGGAGAGAGTATTTCTGAGAATGTTTTATAGTATAAAGCCGAGTAGCCGTCTGGGCCTGGTCTTTTGTTAAGTTTTAGGTCTTTTATGGCGTTAGCAACTTCATCTATAGTTATAGGCTCATCCAAACTGCTTTTTTGATTCTGAGATAACTCAGGTAAGGTTATTTTTGAGAAGAAGGATTCAGCTTCTGTAGGATTAAATTCATTGTTTGTCTTGTATAAAGTTGCGAGATGTGAGTGAAATTTATGGACTATTTTAACTGGATTACAAGTGTAAACATTTTTTGATAATTTCAAACGTATTGGTTTGAAAGATTTGTTAGTTGAATTTAATGCCCGAGCCAAATATGTACCTGGTTTGTTTGTATTCATGTAGAAATTGTGTTTGGAGCGTTTGAGGGATTTATCAACTGATTCAGTGAGAAATAGATCGTATTCCAATCTAGATTTTTCCAGATGAGATTTTGTACTCTGAGATGGATTATCTTGAAATGATATGTAGGCTGCATTAAAATTGAGTTCTAGTTTTTTTGCTAGATTTTTGCGTTCCCGTTTAAATAGTGCCATTTGTCTTTGTATTGTACCACGCAAGACAGGCTTATGAGCTTCCCACAGTGTTATTGGGGAGATGTCTGTTGTATTATTAATAGATATGTATTCCTTTAAAGCTTGTTCAATGGCCATCTGATGTAGTGGGTGTTTGAGCATTATGTCCGGTAAGTACCACGTTGGGTCATGCGCTTTTGGTATGGCTGAGGCTATAGTAGTGTATACTGCATTATGGTCAGACCACGGAATCGGAATTATATCTGATGCAATAATTTCTGGTATCATTCCTATTGTTAGAAAAATATGATCTATTCTGGTGAAGGTTTGATGAGGGTGTGAGAAATAAGTGAATTTCTTTTTCATTGGGTTACTTTCTCTCCATGAATCTACCAGATTGTATTTGGAAAGAATTTGAGAAAAAGGTAATCTAGAGGTTATTTTGGATGGTGTAAAAGGTGATTTATCTAGAAATGGGAGGAGGACCTGGTTCGAATCCCCACACATTATCACTGTTCCTATTTTGTGTGTATTAATCACTTGTAATATATGTGAGAGGAATGGTGTAGGTTGTTTGTTAGGAGCGTAGTAGGAAATCACCGTGATTGCTGTATCCATTATATAACCCATGAGTATCAGGTATCTACCTTCTGGGTCTTTAATTTCTGATGATAAGGTGAATGGTGTGGATCGGTGAAATGCAATTAGAGTTCCCCTTTGCTTGGTACAGGCAGAAGCCGTGTAAATTTGTTGATAAAAAGGAGAAATATATTTTGGAGTAGAATCTTTGGTGAAGTGTGTTTCTTGGAGGCATACTATGTGAGCCTTCTTGTTATGGAAAGTACGGAAGGCTTTGGTCCTTTTTTGAGGGACATTTATTCCCTGAACATTCAGGGAAAGTATATTCAGTGGTGCCATGGCAATAGATCAAATAGTTTTGACTTACTTTTTGTTATGCAGAGCTGACTGCGCAGATCAACCTGTGTGGACTGAAGAGATGAATAGATAGAAAAGAAACCAGTGAATTCTGGAGTAAAGAGTAAACAAAAAACATATGAGATTAGATGATACATTGTATAAATTATTTTTTGCAAGTAATCACAATTTACCCGTGAAAGAGAATAAATATCTCTCTCAGGGGAATAAGTGCCTTCGTCACACTCCCACATAATATGGTTGGGAGAATGAGGAGGGCTAATGGGGGTACACGGATCTTCCGCTTACAGGAGAGAAGTGCTATGTCAAAAGACATCAAAATGATGTTTCAATAATTGGAGTGCAGAATATAGTTTTTGTTGAAATTATTTATTCCAGGGTGGTTGTATATGGTTAGTCTTGCCCTAGGCTAAATAATTCAGTTAGAAAGGTACTGTTAATAACTTTGGTATTGATGAAGATAGTTTGAATTATTTTGGGATTTTAACCCTTTTAGAGTAAACAATTACATATTTTATTCATATGCAACTGTTTAGATATGTTAACTCGTAAAATTGAGGTTGTATTGCTTCAGATTAGAATAAACAAAAACATAATTCTACGAACTAGTTAGGTAATAATATATTTGTTTTAAGAAAAGAAAGAAAAAGCTTCCATTACTTCTGGATTATTGAACATATTTGTCCTAAAAAGTAATAAATCTATTGTTATTACCTGATAATATATAACTGAACAAGAATTTCCTTATTTCACTTATATATTCTAAGGCTATATGAATCAGAAGTAATAAGAAATATAACTGGAATGTAACATGATCCCACACAGTGTGTGACTATCAGAATGCAGTTACATTCAGTTATAAATATAGGTTTTTTATAGAGAACCATCTCTTAGTATAATAAATGAAGAGATATCAGGAATTAGGATGTCAGTCCATTGAATCTTCTTGGTCCATGGATGATGTGGCATAACGGCCTCTTTTGTGAGAATGATGATTCCCATTTTGTTCTGAAATTTTCTGGGTGCTGCCTGAAGGTGAAGATGATGCCATTCTTCTGCGTGTGAGAGTGTTGCTGCTTGTGGGTTCTGTCAGATTTAATTTTAAAAGGGTTTGTTGTAGTTCATCTGCTGATCTGCTTCTGTAAATTGTACCTTGGTAGTTAAATCTGACTGAAAAGGGGAAACCCCATTGATACATAATGTTGTGGCGTTGCAGTTCCATTAGTTGGGGTTTCATGGATCGTCTTTTAGTAATAGTAAGTTGGGATAGGTCAGCAAAAATTTGATAATTGTGTCCTTGAAAATTAAGTTCCTTTTTTTCTCTTGCAGCAATTAGTATTTGTTCCTTCGTTCTGTAATAATGAAATTTTGTGATTATATCACGTGGGGGTCCATCTTTCTTTTTGGCTGTGAGGGCTCTGTGTACTCTGTCCAGTTCTAAACGTTCAATAGGGATATCTGGCTTTAGTTCTTGTAATAGAGCAGTAATAGTAGATTGCAGGTCTGTCACAGTTTCAGGTATTCCCCTTATGCGCAAGTTTGAACGTCTGGCTCTATTTTCGTAATCTTCGAGCTTAGTTTAAAGTATTAAATTCTCTTTTTTTAATTGTTCCAATTCTGTTATATTTTCTTGGGTTGTAATTTCAATTTCATCCATTTTTATTTCTAAGGCTGCGGTGCGGTTTCCCAGCTCTCTTATTTCTTTGGTTAGGCTTTTTGTTATTTGGTCTGAGGTTTGCTTTAAAGCCTTATGAAGCATCTTTTCAAATTGTAATAATATTACTGGGGATACTGAGGAGGCTTGTGGAGAAGTTTGTGAGAGGATTTGTTCTGTATCTGACTCAAATGGAGAGTCTTGCTGTGACATTTTCTGTCTGTGAGAGCGCCCTGATGCTGTATCTTGTGAGGTGACTGGAGCTGCTTCAGCTGCAGTGAGTGCCTGTGAGCTCTTTGTGAGGTGATTTTTATTTCTGCCACGGTTTCCTCCCAGTACCATATTTCCTGCCCAAACTTTCACAGTTTGTTCCCTGGGGCAAAAAGGTTCAAATGGATACCTTTTGAGCCTGCAGGCTCCGCTTTGTCCTTCTCTTCTCTCCTCAGCGGTGTGGAGCTCTAACAATGCATGTCTGCTCTGCTAGGCTCCGCCTCCTGTCCCCCGGTATATAAATAATTCATATGCACTTTTGTAGCCTGCAGGTGGAGCTCTAGGCTCCTTTTTATGTATATTCTGGGCTATCCTTATTATTATTATCTTATTATTATTTGCTGAAAGAAGCTGCTGGGTCTTCTCAGCTATCTTCTCGATCTTTTGCTGGGTCTTCTCCGCTGTGTTCTCCCTCTGTTCTTCTTCCGATGTTCACTCGATGCTCTCTCCCACTCTAATGCTGGGTGCGAGCTGCCCCTAATTAACCTGCCGGGTTACCTGAGGGACACTAAACATTTACTTGGTAAACTTCAGGATTTTAAATGGGAGAGCAATTATAGGTGGATAAGTTGTGATGTCATGAGTCTTTATTCTAGCATTCCACAACACTTGGGCCTCCAAGCAGTATCCTGGTTCCTTAGCAGGTCAGGCAAACATTCCCTAGTTCTCCAAGAGTTCATTTTACAAGCGTTGGACTACTTGTTAACACACAACTTTTTCATGTTTGGCGGGGGCTATTACCTCCAGAAATGCGGGGCCTCTATGGGGGCAAAATTTTCACCCTCATTAGCCAACCTGTTCATGGGTTGGTGGGAGAGGTCCCGCATTTTTGGACCGGATAGCCCCCGTCGTTCAGACACTGTGTTCTTCTGTCGTTTTCATTGATGATCTTTTGTTCATCACCTCCGATGATAGTGCAGATTTGAATGCCTGGCTTCTATATTTCGATGATAGCCCTTTAAATCTGAGGTTTACAGGTGTTTTACATACTAACACCATAGAATTTTTGGATGTGAGACTGGTGGGTACAGGTGGGTCGGTTCATACTAGTCTCTACAGGAAACCCACTGCGGGGAATGCTCTACTCAGAGCCGACTCCGCACAACCCGGTCATATTGTCAGAGGAGTAACATATGGACAATTCCTCAGGCTTAAACACCTATGTAGTACATCTGAGACGTTTAACACAGAAGCCAGCAACATGGCACATAGGTTTAAAGCTCGGGGTTATCCTGATTCTCTTGTTAATAAAACACTCAGCACTGTTAAAGCCATTCCTAGACACTCACTTCTAGTGGAAAAACCAAATAAAAAAAGGAAACAAAGATTGTCCAAATTTTTAGATAATATCCCGATCTTTTCAACATCGTATAGTTCAGAGTTCACCCAAATCAAGGGTATCATTAACAGATATCTTCCTATCCTATTTAATGACCCAGTTTACAATAAAATTCTTTCTGTTGGAGTGCAGTTGTTTTCTCGCAGGGCATCCATGTTGGGTCGTTCTCTTTCACCCAGTCTATTTCTTACCAACAAATCGAAGCCCAATTGGTTAAACTTCACAGGAAACTTTAAATGTGGCATAGGAAGCTGCAATTACTGCAACTATATCAAAAAAGGCAAAACTATCCAGTCATGTAGTAATGGTAGAGAGTTTAACATCTCTTCTTTCATCAACTGCAATAGCCAATATCTGGTATATGTCATCACATGTGAAAGTTGCAAAATCCAATATGTGGGTCGTACAACACGCTGCCTTAGGGACCGTTTGTACAACCATCTACATGCAATAGAGAAAGACAAATTAACAAATGTAGCTTAACATTGGATTTTTGAACATCACAAAAATACATCCAGTCTTTCTATTCAGGGCATTGAAAAGGTTGTAACTCCTGTTAGGGAAGGGGATAAATTTCAATTGTTGTGTAAAGGTGAAGTATATTGGATTTTTTCTTTAAATACCAGAATCCCGTCAGGCTTGAATTATGAATGGGATGTTTCCCATTTTTATGATTAAAAAATACCTGACTATGAGCTACATATTTTAATATATATTACTCTGTCATTTACACATACACTGCTCTTATTTAGAGGTTCCAATGTGCCATGAACACGTTTAAGGACAGACTTGATTTGTTTTCCAACATTTAACGACATTTTTTGTTTTCACAACTCCCGTCCCATTCCTTTTCCTCCTCTCCTCTCTTTGCTGAATTATTACTTGAAGTGCCGTATTTTTTGAATTTTTTTTTTGTTTTTTCTCCAAAAGGTTCCCATTTGTTCACTGGCAACTCGCACATACATTTCGTTGTACTTATATCCATATTTTTACAACTAAAATTAGCTGCTTAATAAGAATGATTAAACATATATTTTCAATGTTTTTGGAGAGCGTTTCAATATAGTTCTGCTAAGGGGTGTCTGGATTGGCGTTTTTGCTTTATACGCCATTCCAGTACCCCAATTTCATTCGGTTAGGTTTTGAACCAATATACGCACATAGATACATCTTTGTTTAATTATACATGGATGAGTCCCAGTTTATGGTTCATCTAGAAACATAATATTAATCTTGTATATGATGTTTTTATATGGTTACAGGTAAGTCTTTACCACATAACCAAAGAATATTTTCTTTATATATTCCAAATATATTTTTTGTACTTGTTTCTGAATGTTTGTTTGTGACATATTTGTTTTTTCTTTCAGATCATGGGCTTGATGATTATGGACTATGTAGATCTAACAATCATGCTGTCTTGAGATCACGGCACCTGGTGTTGATTTTTTGCATATTAACTTTGCGTGCATATCTTGCACTTATTCACTCACATGCATTTACCCTCAGTCCTCATCTTATCATACATGCATATTTTTAGAAATGATTGCCTTGTGTCTGTATATCTTTTTCATACATGATCAGTCTTTATTTAGATATAATATATATATCACTACTCATTTGTCACTACGCACATTCACATTTTGAAAACATTTTTTTGACCCTGGATAACCGGGCTATAAATTGTTTTATTTGTTCATATTATAACACACATCACCATACACACATTTTTTCACATGTGTTCATCCATTACATGTATATTCTATACATTTATGGATGTCACATTATTTCAACACTTATTTTTATTTTTATCTCACTCATTTTTTCACTTTATCTTATTACATTTCCAAATTGTTGTTTCTATGCCTACTTGCTATGGGGATTTCCATTTTAGATTTACCAACCAGCAGCAGGTGCGAAGATCTCATACAGCTGCTTCTCAGCTGTTTTGTATTTTCTTACCATTGCATGGTCACATGTTTTAATATTCTTAGTATATATATGGCTTTTCGTTCCCATTTTAGCTAGCTATGAGTAAGCACTTGGTGTAAGTGCGAAATGCGTCAGCTATTTTTGTACCACCCCACAGTCGTGTTGTGTACCCCATGATCCTGTATTTTGAATAAAAAGATGGATTTATCCATTCCGGTGTGCAGCTGTCCAGGTCTTCTTGTTCTCTTCTACTTGCGCGCTGCCCCTACTTATATTGGAATTAGGCAGGGTCACCGGTTGATGTCACCCATGAGCTCCGCCCCTTATGACATCACCACCCCATCATGCCCGGGCGGTGACCTCATAAGGAGCAAAGAACAAAGAGAAGCACACTGCTCCAGGCAAAATCAGGTACAGGATGGATCGTAGGTGCAGACCTCGCCTCACCACCGTGGAAGATGAACAAAACAAGGAATTGGTCGCACACTGGAACTCCAAATTATCTCGATGTCATCTTTATTGTCAAAAGGGTCAGACAGATAAAGGCAATGATAGACGTTTCACAAGCAATGTAACACTAAACAGGCAGTTCTTTTAAGGGAGTCCACCCAAATTGGGATACACCCAAAAACACGCCTGACTCTAATAATGCCACATGCAAACAACATTTCAACCAACATTTTAAAAACATTGCAACGTTTAAAACGCATACAGATGTCTAAAACAAATGCACACAAAAACAGTAAAAGTATTAGTAAAAATATATATATATATGTAAGCTTGCTGTCATTTATCCAAAATTCAGTCACAAGCAAATCATGGAAAAGAAGAAAAGTAAAGAAAAGGACAATAAGGCCTGGAAAAAAAGACACAACAGTGTCCAAAACCAGGCTTTTGAATGCCTAAAAAGGATTAATCCAAAACACACCTGTTCATTGAATAAATGAATGCAAAATGTCTATGCACACATGGTAAACATTCATAGGTGTGTATGTAAATAGATGTATAAAGCAAAATCTCATTGGGTATTAAAAGTTCAGAACCAAAACTTTGTTCAGCTAAACTGAACCTTAATGTAATCGGACTATTGATGTGAAAAACGCATGGAGCTGACTGGTGATGAAAAAGTAGCCATCAAAAGTCAAATCTACGAAGGACATAAGGACAAAAGAAGCATAGTAACAAAAAGCAATGGATTCCGGTGTAAAATATAAACATCAGAATGTACAAATAGTGACTCACACCTGTATTGTGCAACAGTGACAAAATAATAGGAAAAGATATGGAATTGATATGCATATATACATGCATGTCTGAAATTAATCGCATGCACTGCATGTATATATGTATATAGACCTGGATGGAACAAAAACTAATCTAGTTATAAAAATGTGTGATGTCCCATTCATGGTTCATTCCAAAAGGTTTTCTGGTATTAAAATAAAAAATCCAAAAAACCTTCCTTTTGCAGAGAAGTTTGAAAACATCTCCTCCTCTAGTAGGTGTCAAGACTTTTTCTAGAATCTGTAAACCTGCAAAGGTACTGCTGCCATTATGGTATTGGTTGAAGTGTCTAGCAACATTTGTGGATAGATTTTTCTCAATGCTGTACAAATGTTCTTGAAATCTATCCCTGAGTCTCCTAGTGGTATGTCCGATGTATTGCACATTGCACGACTTGCATGTAACAACATAAATGACATACCGTGTGTTGCAGTTAAAGAAGGATTTGATCTGATGCTTTTTTTCATTAGAAAAGGATCGTATTAAATCCCCCTTAATGATGTGCTTGCAACATGAACATCCAGTCACACCGCAACCATAATTTCCTTTGAAGAGCAACCAAGTGGTGGACCTCAAGGTGGCAGGATCAAACAAACTAGGGGACAAAGAGTTGCCCAAAGTAGGTGCACATCTGGGAATGAAATTGATTCCATCCTTCAAGAGGTCTGCGCATACACTATCTTCAAAAAGTATAGGCAAATATCGATGTACAATGGTTTTGATCTCATTAAATTCCCTACTGAAGGATGTGCTCAAAGTGGGCTCTCTTTGTTGAAAAATTGTTTTTTCTGTTTGTTTTTTGTTCCATATTTGGATTGGCTTAAAAGTTCTGACCTGTCTTTGGAATCCGCAATTGCGCAGGCTCTATCTAACATATATAACATCATAAGATGATTGGTCGCTGCACAATCTGCGGATTCTCAAAAACTGGCCAACAGGGATACCCCTGACGGTATGTCTGGGGTGGCCCGACTGAGCCATGAGCAAAGTATTGCCAGACATGGGTTTCCTGAACAAACTGGTGTGAATGCTATTATCAAAGCCACACAGATGTATGTCCAAAAATCAATATCCCTTGAATTACACTGTCCTGTAAACTGTAAATTTCTGTCATTTGAATTGAGGTGTTGAAGAAACAGCTCTAGGGAGCCAAGTTCTCCATCCGTAATAAAGATAAGGTCATCTATGTAGCGATACAATAGTTTAATCGATGACCTAAAAGGATTGTCAACACCATATACACCATATATGTGATGGCGTTCCCAACAGGTTAGCCAATGACGGTGAGAACTTGGCTCCCATGGCTGCTCCACACATCTGGAGAAACCGATCTCCATTGAAAGTGAAAAAATTGTGTGTCAAGAGATATTGTAGGACATCTAAAACAAAAAGTTTGTGCTCCATGTTATACTGTGTGCCTCGTTCCGAATAGAACGCTATGACCTCCAGAGCTTTCTCATGTGGAATACAGGAATATAAACTCGAGACATCACATGTGACCCACAGTGAACTGTCGTCCCATGTCATGTCCTGGACAATACTCAGAAGATGGTTTGTATCCTTGATATAGCTGGGGAGACTGCACACTAGAGGCTGCAGGACGCTGTCTAGCCATTCTCCCAATCTCTCATTAAGGGATCCAATCCCTGCAACAATGGGCCTTCCATGCAGTGGATTTAACCCCTTATGAGTTTTTTGGAAATGGTGAAAAATCGAGGATGCCGGGTATTCCGGAATCAAATTGGCTGCCATTTTTTTAATCAAAGACACCCAGACACACCCCTTCATTGACTAGGTTGGTCAACAACATTTTGTATTTTTTGGTGGGATCACCATTGAGTCTAGAATATGTGTCACAATCAGACAACTGTCTCTCAGCATCACACCTGTATTGTTCAGTGTCCATTACTACCACCAACGCTCCTTTGTCTGAGTTTTTGATGGTAATACCTTTGTCCTGTTTTAAGATTTTAAGTGCCTTTCTCTCCTGACTAGAGAGGTTTTCACGCCTCACTGAACTGTCCAAAGATGATTGCATGGACAGTCGTCATAAGGGGAGGGCCTCCGGTGACCCCCTCCCCACGCCAATATAAGTAGTGGCACACCACGCACCCAGCATTAGAGCGGGAGAGAGCATCGAGTCAACATCGGAAGAAGAACAGAGGGAGAATATAACGGAGAAGACCCAGCCAAAGAGAGATTAGATAGCTGAGAAGACCCAGCAGAGGCAGAAGACAGCAGACAGAGGGAGAAGACCCGGCGAGGGCCAGAAGACATCAGCAGAGAACGGAGAAGACCCGGAGAGGGGAGAAGAAGCGACAGAGGCAGAAGATGTCAGCGGAGGAGCCAGAAGAGCCGGAGAGGGAAGAAGAGATCGGAAGAGACGACAGAGCTGCCCTAATAAATTACTTTAAAAACATGTATAATGTGTTTTATTTCTGACATTTTTTTTTAGGTGAATGGGTAGGGGTACAATGTACCCCATACTCATTCACATAGGGTGGGGGGCTGGGATCCGGGGACCCGCTTGTTAAAGGGGGCTTCCAGATTCCGATAAGCCCCCCCGCCCGCAGACCTCGACAACCAATGGCCAGGGTTGTCGGGAAGAGGCCCTTTTCCTCATCTACATGGGGGTAAGGTGCTTTGGAGTGGGGAGCACAGAGCCCCCCTGCCCAAAAGCACCCACCCCCCCCATGTTGAGGGCATGCAGCCTGGTACAGGTAGGGGGGGAGTGCTCGCTCGTCCCCAACCCCTTTCCTGACCTGCCGGGCTGTGTGCTCGGATAAGGATCTGGTATGGCGTCTTTTCGGCGTGGGGGTTCCCCTGAAAATCTATACCAGATGGAAGGGCCTGATATGCTCTTGGAGGGGGAACCCATGCCTTTTTTTTTACATTGTGCGTGGAGTTTCCCCTAAAGATTCATACCAGACACAGTGCCTGGTATTATCGGGGATCAAAGTCGAATCCCTGTTCATTGACGTCGGACCCATGTCGGACTTCAAGTCGTAGGGCAAATTAGGATCCAAAGTGGTACGACTGTCGTGACGTACCAGTGTGAACATGGCCTCAATAGCCATTCAAACCCCTTTGTGTCAACTTGTGTGCATGTTATTAGGCCAAAATCACCAGGGTATGTAAACTTTTGATCAGGGTCATTTGGGTAGTTTCTGTTGTGATTATGATTTAAAAAGAGTAAACACAGTTGATTGATAATAAATGGCTTCAGCCAAACACGAACCATGAGATAAAGAAATGTTTTTGTGTTATCATTCATATTCTCTGAAAAATGGCCAAGAAATCGTAAAATCTGCCAGGGTATGTAAACTTCTGAGCCCAACTGTGTATATATATATATATATATTCAAAATAATTACAAAATACATTAACTGAAACAAATCATCCGATATGCATAGTCTAAAGCCTCGTACACACGATCGGATTTTGCGACGGGAATTGTGTAATGACAGGCTGTTGGCTGAAAATCCGACCGTTTGTACGCTCCATCAATTGTTGGCCAACTTTCCGTGGACAAACATTGGATGGCAGGTTTATAAATTTTCTGTGGACAACGGTCTGTTGTCGGATCTTCCAAGCGTGTGTACACAAGTCTGTGAGACAAAAGTCCAAAGTACAAACACGCATGCTCTGAAGCAAGGACGAGCCGGAGGCGGTTGGTCTTTTAAAACTAGCGTTCGTAATGGAGAATTCACATTCGTGACGTGGCAAATTATTAAGACTCGAAATGCAGCGCACAATTCTCTTCTTCTTTAATGGGATAATAATGAAGCTGGTGATACTGACGGAGTTCTGCCAAACGTATTTAAAAAGGCTTTTTTTTTCTAGTGATAGCAAGAATAATATTATTATGTTTTTTTATTTTTTTGGTCAAGATACCATAACACCATTATCCCGTAGTTTTTAATATCAAAGATACAACTATGTTGGTGTCCCGTGTTAATTTTACATTGTATTTTTTTTTTGTTTACAAACGTTTTCATTAAAGATTAACATAAAAACAGAGGGTACAGGCACTGAGAAGACATAAGTTACAATCACAAAGCAGAATAAGTCCTCCAACAAGTACATCTCTCAGGTGGTCTATGAACAGAGTAATAAAGCAACCAATTATCCCAAGAGTTGGGGAGGGAGAAAAAAATTAAATTAAAAAAAACGAAGAAAATACTTGAGAAAGAAAACTAGAAACCTTGATATTTAGACCAAACCATCATAAGGATTGTAGTATCATGCGAGCACATTGTGAACTATAACAACATAATGCACCCTCCAATGTGGGAATCATACTCGCTCCTGATATCAGTCATGTCCAGTCACTCAATCCGACTGGGCAGCAACCACAGGCACCGAGAGATCCCCAAAGTCTGTACTGAGTAAGTGGACCGTCCATATGCTCCATTTACGGTCAAAAATGTGCATGGAGTCCAGAAGAGTATGGTGAATCCTTTCGATCAACCTAATGGACTCCATGCGTAGATGTATCTGTGACCATGACACAGAGGGGCACTTCCAGATCAGTGCAACCGCCCACTGAATGGCGCTAAAGAGTGTGTGGACTAATCTCTGTTGTGGAGGGAGAACTCCCGGAATTTCTGCGTATAATATGCACATCTGGTGAGTCAGAGTGATTGACACTCCAGTGAACCGAGTGACTAGAGTGGCGGTGTTATGCCATATAGGTTCTAAAACCTTACAACTCCAAAATGTGTGTAAGAGTGTGCCCCTGTTCCGACATCCTCTAAAACATGTGTCAGGAACCAGTGGGTACATCTTGTGTAAGCGATCAGGAGTGTAATACCAACGGGTATGCAGTTTGAGGACTGTTTCCTTAATGGATATAGAGCGTGTGCATTTGTGCATATTGTCAATCATATCTTGCCAGTCTTCCTCTGGGAATTCTTGAGCTGTCTCAGTCTCCCAACCAACCATTGCATTAGATTTGGAAGAGGTATTATAATCATATTTGTATAAAGTTGAAATAGTCCCTCTATCCTTGGAGGTCTCATCACATAAATACTCAAATGGCGTTTTAGACAGATCCACTCCTCCACTCATTGCAGTTAAATAAAAGTGCTTTATCTATAGGTATTGTAAAAGTCTAACCTGCCAAGGGCATAGGTTTGCTGCAAATGTGCGAATGAACAGAAGGATGTACCCTGTAGCAGAGATTCTAAGGTTACCAGCCCATGTTCATACCAATTGCGAAATGATTCCCCAGTTCTAAAAGCTGGGGGGAATGAGGGTTCTCCCATAAAGGATGATAGGAGTGGAATGTCTGATTTCAACTTGAATTTTTTCCAGTAGAGAGACCAGAGGTAGAGAGACTGACCCACAATGGCATTCAAAAGGGCAACATCTGTGGGAGATATTGAACCTGACCAAAGAAGACCTGGGAGGTAATATGGAGCCACTGAGATCCGCTCAAATTGCAGCCAAGGTATGGATGTGGTAGAAGCGTGCCATTGCACCAGCTGAACAAAGCGGGACGCCAGGAAGTACTTCCATAGGTCCGGACATCCCAGGCCACCTCTCACCCGAGCCCTATACAACATTGAGCGGCTCAATCGGGGCTTCTTATTTTGCCATATAAATTTGAAGAAATCTGATTGAATTAATTGTAATGTGGAGCGGAATATATACAGGGGTAGAGATCTAAAAAGAAACAAGAGCTTTGGGAGGATAGACATTTTGACTGCTTGGATGCGGCCTAGGAATGAAATATGGTATGAGGACCATTGGTTAAGAAGGTGTTTAACATTAGCAAAGGCTTGAGGATAGTTTAATGAGTACATTTGTGGGGAGGGAGCCAATTTTATTCCTAAATATTGTAGTGAGCTATGGTTCCTGGAGAATTTAAATTTGTCCTTAAGGGTGGCCAGTAAAGGTTGGGGGAGGTGAATGGGCAACGCTGTGCATTTAGATGGGTTCACTCCTAGCCCTGTAAGATGATTGAAGGAAGCTAGGGAGGTCATGAGGTTAGGGAGGGAGATGAGTGGGTCAGAGATAAATAAGAGGATTTCATCCGCATACAAGCTAATTTTAAATTCCTGATCACCTTTTTTGTATCCTTTTATGTTGGGGTTATTAGAGATGGATCGGGCTAGGGGTTCCATAGCAAGGGCAAATAAAAGGGGAGGAGAGGGGGCATCCCTGCCTGGTACCACATTTTAAGGGAAAGTAGTCCGAGTTACACCCTGGGAGCTTGATGCGCGTACAAGGGCGATGGTATAGAGCTTTAAATCCGCAAATAAATTGGCCATTAAATCCGAATTTGGAAAGAACTAAGTCTAAATAGGGCCAGAGAACACTATCAAATGAGTTGTTTATGTCCAGGCTCAGGAGTAGTACCTTCTTGGAGTGAGTATCAGCATCTTGTAGAATGTTTTTTGCTAATCGGATGTTATCTGTGATTTGTCTTGAAGGTATAAAACCCGTTTGGTCAGGTGATATCAGTGAGGTAATGACCGAGGCTAGGCGATCTGCTAGTAGTCATCCAAATATCTATCATTATTAATGACCGAAATGGGGTGGAAATTTTGGGGTAAAGTATGCTCTTTTCCTGGTTTGGTTATAAGGGAGATGTTGGCCAGTAGCATTTCTTCAGGGAAATGTTTTCCTTTCAGGATAAAATTATAAAGTTTGGTCAATTTGGGAATTAAGGCATCAGCAATTTTTTTGTAATAAATGGCAGAGAATCCATCTGGGCCTGGGATTTTGGAGGGTTTGAGGGAGGAAATAATGGAGGCTATTTTCTCCGATGTATACGGGGCGTTGAGGATTTGTAACTGCTCCTCTGTGAGCTGTGGAAGTGTAAGGGCATCCAGCCAAGTTGGAGAGGATGGAGGGAGCAGGGAACCAGGGTCAGAGAATAGTGTTTGAAAGAAAGGGGAGAAGATGTTTAAGACATCTTTGGGATGGGTGGTGAGGTTACCATTGTGGTCTTTCAATTTGTAGAGGAGAGTCGGCTGTGTAGTCTGTTTCAGTTTCCGCGCGAACATAGCGGACGCCGAATTGCTATGGAGAAGAAAACGGGCCTTAGCCCATCTAAGAGACTTTTCTGTGTGTTCTGAAAGTAAGGTATCTAGGGTTCTTCTGTTTTCGTTGATTTGGGGTAGTAAGTCATGTGACGGGTCTGACTGTGTTTATGGTAAAGTTTTTCTAGGTCAGCAGTGAGCCTTTGGGTTTCTAGTTGTTTTTGGCGTTTTCTTGTGGTTGAGATTTCAATCAAGTGACCCCTCATTACCGCCTTATGAGCTGCCCAAAGGGACGTGGGGGATATTTTGTCTATGTCATTGTGTCTAAAATAGTCTGCCAGGCGTTCAGATAGTTGGGTCAATACTATGGGGTCTGTAAGTAGCACGACATTGAGTCGCCAGGCTCTGGTTGTGTATGGGATTCCTATGCAAGAGAGATGGCTAGAGACCATGTATGGTCGCTGAGGTAGAGTTTGCGAGCAGGGAGGGAGAGCAAAAAATATAGTCCAGGCGAGAGTAGCTGTCATGAGGGTGAGAGTAAAAAGTGTATTCCTGAGAGCCTACATTGTGAGCCCTCCAGGCATCTATCAATTGATGGGACTTAAGGGAGTGTTGAAGGGATTTGGGGAAGGCATTAGAGGAGGAGCCTAAGCTAGCTCTATCCATTACGGAGTGGGCAACTAAGTTGAAATCCCCCCCGATAAGTATATGAGGAGAGTGAAACTTATCTAGGACCTGGAAAAAATTCTTTAAAAAAGTGGCCTGAGATGCATTAGGGGCGTATACGGAGGCTAAAGTGATCTTTCTTAAAAAAAAAGTGGCCTGAGATGCATTAGGTACATTGTATTTTTTTAAATGTAACTGCCTACTCCCAAACTGTCATTTGAAGTAAAACACATAGGCCAAGTATTATTATTACAATTTTTTTATTGTGCCTTAAAAAAAGAAAACAAAGAAAATTAGACATGCTATCTGCCAATAGAACTTACCAAAAAGTGCATTCTATGCATCCAAAAATATAGAAAATATACCAAATCAAATCATTATTCAACCAAAAAATAAAATAAAAGCCCCATGCATACATCCTGCTTCTCAATATAGGGGGTCAACAATGCCAAGAGTTGGTGAAAGCAGGGGTCTGTCATCCGGAGATAATTCCGAAAATCATCCGGATTATTCTCCTGGAGCTCCCGCAGCAAAGGCATATGACATAATTGGTCACGATTAATAAAGCATCAATTTTTGGTCCAAGAAATCCTCCTCATCCTGTTCCTGGACTGGACTTGGGTCAAAGCAATAACTCTAAGGCCAATAATAAATAACACGTTATCTCCTCCGATTCCGCAACATGGCTGGTTGAAAAACAGCTGTTCAGAAACGAAATGAAAGGCGCGAAATGAAAAGCGCAAATCAACACTCACCAAACTTCTACTAGCATGAAATTAGCAGAAGGAGCCTGAAGGGTGGTGCTAAAGAGCTGAAAAAACACGTAGTACGTCACTACGTTCGTGTTTGTTGGCCGAAAATTCCTTGCCGTTTGTATGCAAGATAAGTTCTTGGCCAACGACCTTCGGACAAAAGTCTGTGGTTTTGTCTGTGGAAAATCTGATCGTGTGTATGAGGCTTCCGATTTCCCATAAAAAGTATATATACCTGCCATATTACAACCACCCAAGTGCTTCCAAACCTCCGTTACGGTAATGAGGACGCATGGTGAAGCTAAAGCCGAGTGGATGTTTTTATCCTCTCCATCTTAGATGGCGTGTGACTAAAGCTGCATGATGTCTCAATCGCGGTTATATATTACGCAATGCGCAGTCCCTCCGCAGCCATCTTTGAAAGTCCGCTGTTGTTCCCCAAATGCACAGTTCCATTTACATCGACGGTGGGTTACTGCACATGTGCGATCCAGCAGCAGTCATTCCAAAATTCTAAATGCAAGACTCATAATCAACCAATCATCCTAGTTTAGGATGACGTGAAAAAATGCACCAACACCGCTTTCTACCACCCCACACAGTCCCCTCTCATTAAGGGAGGGCATAGCCAGAATCAGCAAAGTCAATGAAAAAATCACAGCTAGTCTGTCCATACATAGTACTTCCAATATTATCCTGGAAATAGGGAAAAGAACAGGCGAGTCAGCCTCATATGGACTGACATAAAGCTAGATGAAAGCCAAAAATCACAAATCATATGCTATTCAGCAAAAACAATAAAAAGACACCTTCGAGAGGTAATAATAAAATACATCTTTTTATATGGAAACAGATCTATGTGACACATGAATGAGAAAAAGGTCCAAACAGCATCCACTCCATGGGTGAGCCATGGCCATAATGCCACCCATGAAGTGGATGCTGTTTTGACCTTTTTCTCATTTATGTGGCACATAAATCATTTTGCTTCCATATAAAAAATGTATTGTATTATTACCCCTTGAATGTGTCTTTTTATTGTTTTGCATATGATTTGTGATTTTTGGTTTTCATCTATCTTCATGTCAGTCCGTACGAAGCTAAACTAGGATGATCTCCATCCCCTGGTTTAGTGAAGTCAGTGGATATTATAATTAGAAGATGTTATAATATATGTGCTAATGGTGAAAGTGTTTGTTAATTTTAATCTTTACTATGCTTATTGCTTAGGCCCTTTGATTGGGTTTGTTCCCCTCCTGATACATCAGTGCTCCATAGTGCGGCTGCAAAAAAGATTCTTTCCATTTGATTTAGATTGTACCCCTACTCAGGGTGAGACTATGCTTATTGGATAATTTGTTTCAGTTAATGTATTTTGTAATTATTGTGAATAGATATATATATATATATAGAATAAATAAAAATAGCTTATATAAAATTGTTTAATTAATATATGTATGTGTTTTGTTCTATAATGGCAGTAACATACATGCCTTCTTAATCTCCTGAAGAAGCCACTTTGTCTTGGTGAAACATGAAGAGCGGAAACCATTGTACTTACCTGATGACTGTATGGAATTGCTACATTTGTAAACCTTTTGCTCATTTTTTATAAAATGATTTTATATTTATAAAAATATAAATTGTATTTTATTATATGTGTTATTCAATGTTCTGGCACCTTAAAAATCCCTTTCTTCAATCCTTCTTATAAATGATAGAAGGATTTAGTTCCACTTTAATCCATATGCAATACTTTATTCAGGTTCTGCTTTAGCTTATATGCAATACTTTATTCAGGTCATTGCACCCTGCCATATGTATATACTGTATATATCGTTGAATTTGTAAAAACAAAGCTTGTGTGAATATATGGTGAAAGAAATATTAAAGCTGAAGTCCAGGCTCATCTTTCGTCTTGCAGGCTTGTAAAGAGTCCTCTCCTGTGTTGAAAGGTCTTAGGCGCCTTTCACATGGACGGCTATTCTGCCGCAGTTAAAAGCATGTTTTTTTTCCTGTGGAGTTCAAGACTCCAGGCACTGCGATCAGCTGCATTTGCACAGTGCGATTAGCTGCGGTCGCGTTTGGCTGCGGTTTGCCATTTCCATGGCAACCCGACAGGGTGCCGACTCGCACTGTTTGGTAGTCACATTTCCAAAGCTGTAGATGGTATCTTGAGTCCACCTAATTGCTGGTCTGGACGACTTAAGCTTCATCAAGCATTCCAGATCTGTCCTATCCCTGGCTCACCTCTTAAAACTGCTTACTCAGGCTTTGTGTCATGTCCACATATTCTATGTGGCCTGATGTCTTTTGTGGGCATTTGATTGAGTGGGCTGCATGCAAATGCAGTCTATCTGGGAATGCCTACTTCTTGTGACTGCAGACTGTGCATTACATTACAGTCTACCAGCACTGTCACAGTTCAGCTACAGCACTGGCTCTGTTGCAAATTAAGTTGCAATGCAAGTGGTACTCATTATACTGATGCTGCAGCAAAAACAGGGGGGTTCTATGTTCCCCTGTCAATGCCTATGTTGTAGCAGCCCACAAGACGGCCAAATTTTACATTCCATGCCCAAGATCCACCCCATTGCTTGGAAGGTTTTTTGAAAAAAATCCAAGGTAGGGTTACGGGTATTTGATCTCAGAGAGAAACAGTGATAACATCACTGGTCTGCAAAGATCTATATTTTGCAAACAAGAACTTATTCATTAGTAAGGGGGTTAGAGTGGAGAACAGGGGAAGGTATTATATGCCAACATAACACTTAATATTTAAACAAAACTTCAAAATGCATAGACTAAAACTGACCCCAAAGCATTATTGTTCATGTCTCACAACTTTCTGAGATGGGAAAGGGGTACACCTATTAGAAAAAAGTATGTAGGCATAGGACACACCAGCCGCAATATCCCAATTTATGGAGAATTAATACAAAAAAAATAATTGGTTAAACCCACAAGTGCTTTTTTTTACCATTACTATTTCTTTATATTGCCTTTTGAAATTTACAAATGCAAAACCTTTGGATGAAAGCGTTAGCACTGTAAAAACAACTTTCTGATAGATCAATAAATAGAGACAGAGCATCCCTCCAAATCAGGGACAATTGGGAGCTATAAAAGTTTCCCTTTAATATAAAGCTGAAAGTCTGTTCAAAGCAAGAGTCTGTAATCTACCAAACCACTTTGGCACAGCTTAAAAATCTTATTATGACTTTTGAATTAGCTGTTTCACACACTTGTGGCTGTGAAGTGTTTATGATGTTGCTATTAAGACATGTCTGCGGGAATTTGTAAAATGTTTGACTCTGCATTTGATTCTTATTATTATCGTGTGTTCTCCATGGCATCCAGAATCAGCCCCATAATGACTAAATAACAGCAAGTAACATCTCCAAGGACCACAATGTGACGGGTGCTTTCCTCTGAGATCCCACCTATATGCTGCTGATGGCTCTTTCTGCCACTGATCAAAACTGTTATTTGTATTTTAACTACAAATGATTTTGTTCCCTGTAGACTGAAGCTGATTTCTGAGCAAGACTTTGCCTTTTCCTCTGGGAGCAAAACAAGGCAACTGTAATTTGATAAGACTTACAGCACCAGCATAGCAAATCATCTCACATGAAAATCCTGGACTAAGACAACTGATTAAATCACACCAGGAATTTGTAACGGTAGTTTGTGACAACTGCACAAGAATTGCTAGCATCCGATAATTTTTTTTATTAATTTAATGAACTTTTAATAGCGATTAATACAGTGTCTTGAAAAAGTATTCATACCCCTTGAAATTTTCCACATTTTGTCATGTCTCAAATAAAAATGTAAATGTATTTTATTGGGATTATATGTGATTGACCAACACAAAGTGGCACATAATTGTGAAGTGGAAGGAAAATGATAAATGGTTTTCCAAATTTTTTACAAATATGTGAAAAGTGTGGCGTGCATTTGTATTCAGCCCTCCTGAGTCAATACTTTGTAGAACCACCTTTCGCTGCAATTATAGCTGCAAGTCTTTTTGGGGATGTCTCTACCAGCTTTGCACATCTAGAGTATAACATTTTTGCCCATTCTTCTTTGCAAAGTAGCTCAAGCTCTGTCACATTGGATGGAGAGCGTCTGTACAGTAAACAGCAATTTTCAAGTCTGATGTTCAAATTGGATTTAGGTCTGGACTTTGAATTGGCCATTCTAACACATATATATATATATATATGCTTTGATCTAAACCATTCCATTGTAGCTCTGGCTGTATGTTTAGGGTCGTTGACCTGCTGGAAGGTGAACCTCCGCCCCAGTCTCAAGTCTATTGCAGACTCTAACAGGTTTTCTTCTAAGATTGCCTTGTATTTGGCTCCATGCATCTTCCCATTAAATCTGACCAGCTTCCCTGTTCCTGCTGAAGAAAAGTATCCTCACAACATGATCCTGCCGCCACTATGTTTCACGGTGGGGATGGTGTGTTCAGGGTGATGTGCAGTGTTAGTTTTCGCCCACACATAGCGTTTTGCTTTTAGGCCAAATAGTCCAACCCGACCAAAGCCCCTTCTTCTACATGTTTGCTGTATCCCCCCACATGGCTTCTCGCAAACTGCAAACAAGACTTCTTATGGCTTTCTTTCAACAATGGCTTTCTTCTTGCCACTCTTCCATAAAGATGAACAGGAATAGATTCTGGACAGCTGCACTCATAGGCCTTCCCCAGAAGCTCAGCAACATCTCCCCTGCTCCAGGACCGCCAAAGCCCAGCCACACCCTACAGGTCATCATCGGCTGGCCGCTCGGTCTCACACTGTGCCTGCTCCGGATCCAGTCCCCAGCAATCAGCTCTCAGAGCCCCGCAAGGCGGGAGCTTCTGTTACTGTATCTCTCCCCTCTCCCAGTGGCGCGCGGTGCACAGGCGCCATTACTGATAGCGGGGTTCGCCCCCCCACACAGCGGGAGGTGTCCACCTCCCTGGCTAGCCTCCACCCACTCCCTGGCTCTTGCTCCAGCATCTATGCTTCCCCCTCCTCTCATGGTGCCGCGGGGCGCACGAGCGCCAGTACCTGTGTGAGTGTTAGCACGTCTCATCTGCGGGAAGCTCCCGACTCCCGGCTCCCAGACCCGTCTTGGCCCACTTCCTGGCTCTTCATCTGCTCCTGCTGCTTCCCACGCCTCCTCAAGTGACCATGCCTCTGTTCCCTGGACGGGTCTCATTGATCACTTGAGGCAGGAGGCTCCAGTGCTACTAGGTGAGTTTTCCTGCTCTGCACTGCCACCTGCTGGCCACTACACTCACCAACAGCCTGTGTCTCTTCCTTTAGATCTGAGCTACTCCCAGCGTTCACTTCCCTCTGCACCTCTTCCCAGGATCAGCTGTCCGTCTCCCTGGTTTCAGCATCCATATCCAGCTCCTCCTGACAGCGACCACCAGGCGACGCCTGATGGACCTCCACTGGGTTCCCCTGTTCAGCCTCCGTTGCGTGAGTATGACTGTGGGGTGGCTTGGGGTAGCAGTTCTTGCTCTATTTCTACAGACGACCGTGTCCTCGCTGCGGTAAAAGCGGCATTGCTGCATTTGGGCGTTATGCCAGGCATGGCACCCTCCTCGTCCCCTTCGTCTTGCACTGATGGTGGAGACAGGCCTCTTATGCCTCGTACACACAACTGGACTTTCCGCCAACAAAACCGTGAAACTTTCTCCGAAGGGCGCTGGCTCAAACTTATCTTGCATACACACGGTCACATAAATGTTGGCCAAAAATTACGAATGTCATGGCGTACTAGACGTACTATGTGGTTTTTCAGCTCTTTAGCGCCACCCTTTGGGCTCCTCCTGCTAATTTCGTGTTAGTAGAAGTTTGGTGAGTGTTGATTCGTGCTTTTCTTTTTGCGTTTTTCATTTAGCGCTTTTCAGTTTGCGATTTTCAGTTCGTGCTTTTCGGTTCGTTTCAGAACGGCCGTTCGTCAACCAGACATGTTACGGAATCGGAGGAGATAACGTGTTATTTATTATTGGCCTTGGAGTTATTGCTTTGACATTATTTTTTTGGTTGAATAATGATTTGATTTGGTATATTTTCTATATTTTTGGATGCACAGAATGCACTTTTTGGTTAAGTTCTATTGGCAGATAGCATGTCTAATTTTTTTTTTTTTTTAATAAACAATAAAAAAATTGTGGAGAATAATACTTGGCTATGTGTTTTACTTCAAATGACAGTTTGGGAGTAGGCAGTTACATTTTAAAAAATACTATGTAAAATTGACAAGGAACACCAACTTAGTTGTATCTTTGATCTTAAAAACTAGGGGATAACGGAAAATTGTATACTCACCTTTCCGTAATTTTCCTTTCCTGTCGCATCTCATGGCAGCATACACCTATGGGTTGTGGCTCCGCCCCCGCAACCTGATAGGACCGCGTAGCTATTAAAGTCTGAGAGAGCCCCTGCCCCAGCATTCTCCGTGTATATATACCTCACCTCAGATGGGTGGGCATTTGTATGCTGCCATGAGATGCGACAGGAAAGGAAAATTACGGAAAGGTGAGTATACAATTTTCCGTTTTCCTGTCGCATCATGGCAGCATACACCTATGGGGAATAACTCGCAAACTGGGTGGGTATGAGCAAAAGATAAGTTTTTTATTTAGAAGGTATTGAGGAGTTAGCCTGAATAATTGCTCTCCCAAATTCTACCGTGGACAATCTAGCGGAGTCCACTTTATAATGAGAGATAAAAGTGGTTTTCGAAGACCAAGTGGCTGCTTTGCAGATGGTTTCGGCTGATACCCTGCAGTAGGCCGCCCAGGAGGTCGCCATTGCCCTTGTGGAGTGTGCCCTTAAGCCCTCAGGTACTCGTGCATTGTTAGATGCGTAAGCTCTCTTAATGATCTTCACCAACCATGCTGCGATGGTGCGAGAGGTTGCTGCTTGTCCTCTTCTAAACCCATGAGGAATGACCAGTAGGTCCTCTGTCTTCCTTAAATTACTGGTTGCCAGGAGGTAGGCCTGGATATTCGACTTTATGTCAAGCGGATGTGGATCACCCTGTTCTGTGGATAGGGTGGGGAGACATAGTTCTTGGTTAAAGTGGAAAGATGATGACACTTTCGGGATGAAGCGATCCGATGGTTTTAAGACTACTTTGTCTGGATAGAACATCAAGTATGGTTCCTTAGCCTGTAAGGCCTGAATTTCCGATACCCTTTTAGCTGATGTAATTGCTATTAGGAAAGTGACTTTGAGAGTTAGGTCCCACAGGGAAACATTCTCTAACGGAAAAAATGGCTCATGGGATAAGGCTTCCAACACTACTGAAAGATCCCATGTCGGGAAGGAAGGTTTCCTAGGTGGTCTCAGCTTTAGGCAAGCCTTCTGAAATTGGATGATGAGAGGTTCTTGAGCCCATTTCACTCCTGTCATAGCGGATAGGGCTGATACATGTACCTTCAGGGTACTAGACCTAAGACCGTTATCTAGACCTAACTGGAGAAACTCGAGGATCTGAGGAACTGATGGAGATGCCGGGTTCCAGGATTGCTGTTGTGCGACTAAGAGAAAACTCTCCCAGACCCTTTTATAGGTTTTATTGGTCGTGGATTTTCTGGCCTGGAGGAGAGTGTCTATCACTTTCTGGGAGCAACCTTGGACTAAGAACCTAGTCCTTTCAATCTCCATGCTGTTAGATGCAGCCTCTCCGGAAATGGGTGAAGGAGTTGCCCCTGCGACAGTATATCCGCTGTCATTGGGAGTGTCAGTGGTTCTGCTGTGCTCAATTGGAGGAGCGTTGTAAACCATGGTCGTCTCGGCCAAAATGGGAGGACTGCTAGCACTTTTGTTTCCGACCTCTTGAGTCTGAGTAAGAATCTCGGAATGAGTGGTGTTGGCGGAAATATGTACCCCAAACGGAAGTTCCAGTCGTGTTGTAGGCAATCCGTGCCTTCTGCCGATGGGAAAGGAATTCTGGCTAGATATCTCTGGCATTTCTTGTTGACCGGTGTTGCAGCCAGGTCTATATCCGGTATCCCCCAGGTCTGGGTTATGAGGGTAAAGGCTTGGTGACTTAAGGCCCACTCGTTGTTTGATACAAAGGTCCGACTTAGGGAGTCGGCTAGTTGATTTTGGACTCCTGGGACATACGCTGCCGTTAATCCCGACAGGTTCAGCTGTGCCCACTCGAAGACTGGACGGACTTCCCGCATCATGGAGCGACTCCTGGTGCCCCCCGCCTGTTGATATAGGCAACTGCCACTCTGTTGTCCAATTTTAGCAGGACCTCTTTCCCCCTGAGGAGGGGGCTGAAGGCTAACAGAGCTTGGAAAGCTGCTTTCATCTCCAATATATTTGAAACCACGTTCTGTGTTCTGAATGTCCAAAGGCCCTGGACTGTGTGATGGCGGTAGTGTGCCCCCCAGCCCTTCAGGCTGGCGTCTGAAGTGATTATTTCCTGAGGAAGAGGGACTATATGCTTGCATCTCTTCAGATTGTTCAATCTGGTCCACCACCAGAGTGATTGTTTTATTTCTTTCTGGACTACGATCGGCTGAGACAATGATACCCCGTTCCATTGTTTTAACAATGATGCTTGCAGAGGTCTGGTGTTCCATTGGGCCCATTGTACCATTGGGATGGTTGCTGAGAATGACCCCAGTATGCTGAGGTACTCCCGGGCTGGTAGTGTGGTAGAGGCTAATAACTTTCTTGCCTTCTGAATGAGGCTGGGAATTTTTTCCTGCGGAAGTTCCACCGTATTGAGACGGGTGTCTAGTTCCGCCCCCAGGAATATCATTCTCTGAGTGGGCTGCAGATTGCTTTTCCCCCAGTTTATGATCCAGCCGAAGTTTTGTAGGGTGGTAATCAGAATGGATCGATGCAGTAGAAGGGAATCCTGATTGTCTGCTAGCAAAAGGATGTCGTCCAGGTAATGATGGACCCTCAATCCTTGTTCTCTTAGTAAGGCTATTACTGGCAGTAAGATTTTTGTGAATGTCCTTGGAGCGGTGGAGATCCCGAACAGGAGGCTTCGGAATTGAAAATGATGTAGACCTACCGCAAAGCGGAGAAATTTTTGGAATGAGATGTGAATGGGGACGTGCAGATAGGCGTCTTGTAAATCGACGGAAAGCATCCAATCCCCGATATTCATGGCCCGAAGAATTGACTGGAGGCTCTCCATTTTGAATGTCTCGACTAAGATTGAGCGATTGAGATTCTTTAGATCTAAGAC
Organism: Aquarana catesbeiana; assembly: GCF_042186555.1. NCBI lineage: Eukaryota > Metazoa > Chordata > Amphibia > Anura > Ranidae > Aquarana > Aquarana catesbeiana. The sequence goes on from NC_133328.1 coordinate 563,255,560, forward strand.
AGGGCGTAGATCCCCCGATTTCTTCTTCACCAGAAACAACGGGGAGTAGAATCCCGTTGACCTTTGGGATATTGGAACTTCCACTATGGCTTCCTTTTGTAACAGGTCTTGGACGTACTTTGTCAGTAGCATCCTTTTTTCCCGAGATGCAGGTAATCTGGTTACAGAGAATTGGTCTCTTGGAGCCCGTGTCTTGAATTTCCATTTGTGGCCGAACTGGACAGTGTCTATCGTCCATGGGTCCTTTATTGTATCCGCCCAGACCTGCTTGAAACTCATGAGTCTGGCCCCCACTAAAGCTGGTTGGGCGGACGCACCTTCAAAAAGACTTTTGTTCCCCTGACGCAGGGGTCTTAGACTTTTGGAGCTTGAGGAATGATGACTGGGGATTCTTCCAGTTCCTCCTATACTCTTTTCCGGGCCTGTAGGATCTTGCCTCTCTGTATTTATCTGGCAGATTTCTTCTAGAAACCGGTGGTCTCTGCTGCCTGGGCCTCCTATCTGAAGGGATGAGTCCCGATTTTCCCCCCGTGACTTTAGAAATAGCCACGTCCAGTTTTTCTCCAAAAAGGTTTACGCCATCAAAGGGTATTTTGCACCAATTGGATTTTGAGGAGGGATCTGCCGACCAGGGTTTTAACCAGAGCGCCCTTCTGGCCATTACTGAGCTTAACATTGCTCTTGAAGTGGTTTTAATTATATCCACAGAGGCTTCTGCGACAAAGTCGCCTGCAAGACTAAGTTCTTGGAGTGCTGAGATAACTTTCTCCTGCTCTATTCCTTCCGATACCAGCTTCTCGGCCATCGTGGACCAGCTTGAGATAGCCTTACCGACGGCAGCCAATGCTATTGCTGGCCTGCAAGCGCCACCTGCCGAGAGGTAGGTTCTCTTAAGATCCAGATCGATCTTTCTATCCAGGACGTCTTTGAATGTGACTGCATCCTCTATTGGAAGTGTTACGTGCCTGGCGAGGTGCATTAGGGAGGAGTCGACCACTGGAGGAGATATTAGTGGGTTGACGTTAGGCTCTTTAAGTGGATAGAGTTTTGATAATCTGTTGCTGAGGCCAGTTTTTTTCTCTGGCTTTTGCCACTCATCCTTAATTAGATCCTCAAGTTCCTCAATGAACGGGAAGTTCTCTGGGTCTTTTTTAAGATTTGGAAAGTATTTCCTCACTTTTTGAGGAGTTTCTTTTTCTTCCACCCAGTCGATCGCCTCTTTTACTGACTTCACGAATGGGTCGATCAATGAGAAGTCGAAGCCGGTGGATGCCTCTAGATCATCAGTGTCAGAGAGAGGGTCTGACGTCTTTGATGATGATGGGGCAGTGGATGAGGTACTTTGTATAGGTCTGCTGGCTTCTGGCTCTGCGACTTGTGGTGATGGATCAATTGGTTCTCTTGCCTCTGTTTCTCTGTCTTTAGTTGCCTCAATGAAGCATGTGCGACAGGCCAGTTTGTCTGGAAGTGCTGTAGCACCGCAAATCCAGCAGGAGTTCCCGGGTGGACGGGAAGGCTGGGTGACAGGAGATTTCCTGCGCGCAGGGGATTTTTTGTGGTGGGAGCGACTATGCCTTGATCTTGATCGGCTTCTCCTGCGACTTGATCTGCTCCTCCTGCGACTTGAGCGGCTTCTGCGATTTGAGCGACTTCTGCCGCGCTCTGAGCGACTCTGCCTGTGGCTTGAGCGGCTCCTTCTTGAAGGCTCCCCTCGTCTTGAATGTGACGATCTGGAAGACCTGGTGGGGCTGTTCAATTTAAACAGCATTAGTGAGGGCTCTCTTTTTCCTTCTCTTCATACTTACCCATCATCCCCTCTTACCTAGTAGGCTGGCGATGGTCTACCTGGGCAACGGTCTCCATGAAAGGTGATGAATCAACCTATAATTATATAGGTGGCTTAGCATGCATGGGATAGCAGATAGTAAACAAGCAAAGAAAAAAGCCATCATAGATCTTACCTGGGCGTGGAGATAGCAAGAGAGAGACAGGGTAGATTAGCAAAAGAAATCCGGTCAAAATTCCCCCTTACAGGCTCAGGAGAGAAGAGACAAGAAAATGCTGACATTACAGCATTTTTAAACTTGCCGCCGTCCCGGGGTGATGACGTCACGCTCGAGCATGCTCAGATGCGCTCTGAGGCCTCCGACGCCATTTTGGAAGCTGGAAAGTGGGATGTCCTGACAAGCTGGAGCTATGGAGACAGACAGGAGGGGAAGTTACCCACAGGTGCACAGAAAGGAGCTGGAGACCGCTGCGATCCATAAACCTGTTTAAGGTTTGTAATGTATTGTAACATACCCCTGAGACCATCAGAGTGGGGTTCCTTCCATTGAGCTCATTTAGAGGCTGTACAGGATAGGACTTCCACCCAGGAGAGGCTAGAACCTGGCTGGGGCGAATGTTTTAGGTAAGGGATGCATGTTTTCGGTCCTTAACAGGTGAGGAAAAAAAGGAGAATGCTGGGGCAGGGGCTCTCTCAGACTTTAATAGCTACGCGGTCCTATCAGGTTGCGGGGGCGGAGCCACAACCCATAGGTGTATGCTGCCATGATGCGACAGGAAAATGGTGTTGTGGTAACTTGCACAAATAAAACAAAAAATAAAAAAAAAATAAAACATAATAATATTATTCTTGATATCACTAGAAAAAAAAAAAGCCTTTGAAAATTTGTTTGCAATAACTCCATCAGTATCACCAGCAAAGCAGCTTCATTATTATTCCATTAAAGAAGAAGAGAATTGTGTGCTGCATTTCGAGATTTCGTAATTTGCCACGTCACGAATGTTAATTCTTCATTACGAATGCTGGTTTACAAGACCACCGCTTCTGCTTCCGAGTATGCGCGTTTGCACTTTGGACTTTTGTCCGACGGACTTGTGTACCCATGCTCGGAAAATCCGACAACACACATTTGTTGGCAGAAAATTTGAAAACATGCTAGCCAACATTTGTTGGCAGAAAGTCCGACAACAATTGTCCAATGGAGTATACACACGGTTGGATTTTCCGCCAACAGTCTGACATCCAACATTTCCCATCGGAAAGTCCGATCGTGTGTACAGGACTTTAGACTTTATGGGTTTGGCTATAGATGCTCACGGTATAACCATGACTGCCATGGTTATTGGTATTTTGAAGGTTGTTATACTGGATATGTTGTATATATATGTTGGATAAGCTGTGACCTTGTCCTACTTCCAACTTAAAGTAGTCTCTGTGTCTTTTTGGGGGCAAGATTTTTTGTGGTTTAAATAAGTGGGGATTAAAATAAGCCCCGCCAGCAGTCATGAAGGCCCCTTGACCCACTCAGCCTAAGGAAAGGGAGCTTTGACTGCTGGGTGCTTGGCAACTAAGCGGGGCATCAACTTAACCAGAGAAAAAAGGCTAGAAAAAGCCTTCGCAGAGGCATGCCCCACTACTTTCAAGAGAAGTTGACGTCACAAGATTTGCCCACCCGCCGTTGTGATTTTTATCACAGCTTTCTTGGCGGTTTTACCTTGCCAGCAATTGGTATTACTTTATGGGCTATGCCCTCAAGTTTAATTCCGGGGTCAGTTTAATGCCTCTCTCGCACTGATGGTGGAGACAGGCCTCTTAGGCTATACAGGTTTGGTTATAGATGCTCACGGTATAACCATGACTGGCATGGTTATTGGTATTTTTAAGGTTGTTATAGTGGAAATGTTGAATAAAGCTGTGGCCTTGCCCTCCAACTTAAAGTAGTCTCTGTGTCTTTTTGGGGGCCAAGGTTTTTTGTGGTTTAAACAAGTGGGGGTTAAGATAAGCCTAAGCTTCTCAGCAGTCATGTGCAAGTAAACTGTGTACCTAAAGTTTAAAGAGAAACTGTCACTTTGCCCAAGCAGGGCAAATCGACAGTGTCTCAACAAAGGAAAACTGATAGTTATCTTGCCAGCAATCACTCACCGCTCCATCCTCTGTCACAGCCACAGTGCTCAGACTGAGCGTATGATTGCTTGACCTGAGCATTGTCACATGTTCCATCATTTCCAGAAGCACTGGGTATTTATACTAGCTGCAAACAAGGCAGGAGTGACAGGGGAGAGCTGGTAAGGATAGTACAAGTAGGTCATGGGGGGTCACTGTCTTTGCAAAGACAGTGGAACAACATACCTAAAGAGGCACTGGGAACTTTTAGACTTGCATGTGTAGTCAAATAAGGAAAACTTCAAACAAGCTTAATAGATCCAGTGGGGCATCCCCCACACAGCAAGGCTTCCCTTGATGGGCACGTAACAGTAGCTCAAACCATAGAGATAAAGGAGCACCAGACCAAAACTGGATGAAAGAGCTCAAGATAATTTTAATTCTTGCTAAATATTCATATATAAAGAGTCAACTCATTTTGGGGACCAGTGTTAAGCCCCCTCCCCCTTTCATCTGGGCTTAGCACTGGATAAAACAGTGAGACATCACAGATCTATATTAGAACCAGTACTGAACTCATGGAGTAACAACTTGAAAGCAGTTGATGAGCAGCAGGGAAGGCTGCTCAGCAAGCATCTGCCATCAAGTTGTTACCATGAGGTCAGTTCAAAATGGACTCTCAGAATACACTGCTGATTGGATGCAGCTTCTGATCGATGGAACATTTTACAACATGTCTCTTCCACAGAAGTCAATAAAAACAATTTATTTCTGCCAAGCTGGGGAGCCCACACACTGAACGAAACTTCTCTGGTCCCTTCTGGACTGGCAAAATGTTGATCAGTGTATTTCCACCTCCCGCCTGCCAGCGGCTCTCTCATCCTGGAACGATGTCATATGATGTTGTCCCGCTCTCGCCACGCTTGCACACCCCCAGGACGCTTGCGCATTGATCGGTGGTGCACTTTGTCCCTGGGACACGGCGCATCACCGATCTCGGTAAAGAGCCGATGACGAGGCTCTTTACCCATGTGATCAGCTGTGTCCAATAACAGCTGATCACATGTAAATAAGGAAATGCCGTTTATCGGCATTCCTTTCCTCACACGGACAGCGTGTGAGGAGAGGAGAGCTGATCAGTGGCATTTCCTCACAGGGGAGATCTGCACAGATAATCAGTGCCTTGATTATCAGTGCAGCCCAACAGCTCCCAGCATTTATGCCAGCCAGTGCCCAGCAGTGATGCCAATCAGTGCCCAGCAGTGATCCCAGTCAGTGCTGCAGTTTAGTGTCCATCAGTGCCTGCCCGTCAGTGCCACCAATCAGTGCCGCCTATCAGTGCCACCTATCAGTGCCCATCAGTGCCACCTATCAGTCAGTGCTCATTAGTGCTGCATATCAGTGACGCCTATCAGTGCTGCATATTAGTGCCACCTCATCAGTGCACCCTTTCAGTGCCCATCAGGGCAGCCTCATCAGTGCACATCAGTGAAGGGGAAAAACTACTTATTTACAAATTGTTATAACAGAGACTAAAAAACCTTTTTTTTTCCAAAATTTTCGATCTTATTTTTTTTTAAGCAAAAAATAAAAAACCCAGTGGTGATTAAATACCACCAAAATAAAGCTCTATCTTTATCAATAGATTTATTAAAATGTTGTTTGGGTAAAGTGTTGCATGATCGCGCAATTGTGATTCAATGTGTGACAGTGCTGAAAGCTGAAACTTGGCCTGGGCAGAAAGGGGGTAAAAGTTACCAGTAGGCAAGTAGTTAATCCTACTTGTTTGAAAACTGGGGCAAGCACACTGAGGTGGCAATACTGCAAGGGCTTATGATCCTGCAGATCATGGCCACCAAGAACTTGGAAGTCCGCTGTCAACTGAAAATGGGGCACAGGAGTTCAGAACAAATGATAAATGGTAAAAAACCTTCCATGATCAGCTCCCCCCCCCCCCCAATACTTACCTGAGTCCTATCTGAATCCAGAGCTGCTCTCTATCTCTCACAGGCACAGAGACAACAGGGGGAGTCATTGGCTCCCGCTGCTGTCAATCAAATCCTGTCAGCAGAGAGCAGGAGGTGGGGCCGAGCCATGTTGTGTGTGCCCAGCATAGCCCTGCTCAGGAGCAAGCCTGCACATCTGTCTCCGTAGCAAGCAACATGCTATGGGGGATACAAAGAACAGAAAGGGCTGAAAGCACCACCCGGTACCCCAGAAGAGGAGGTTTCAGGCCACTCTGTGCAATACATTGCACAGAGCAGATAAGTATAACATGTTTTTTTATTTTAATAACGAATTAAAAGAAATTATGCCTGTTCAAATATGATGACAAAGTCAAAAGTCTTGATGGGGTGTACTTACCTTCTCACATGACTATTGCTGGCCAGAAAATGTTGGCTTCCTGGCTGTGTGACCCCTCGTAAGCATTTAGCAAAGAACACAGAAAATGACAAACTTATTATTCCGGGTCAGTGACTGAAAATGCGCTGATGCCAAAACATCAGTATGACAGCTAGGCAACGAGCATTTTCCAGGTTGATATTAGCAATATCAACCCACATATCTCTCATGACAGGTGCACTTTAAACATTATATCCCTCTCTTGTGTTCCTTACATTCAAGCTTGTACCTGGATGTGAAATCTTGGTAATTATCAGTACTTTGTTGAAATGCACTGATCCCCTTTTTATGTAAGTGCATTGTTAACTTTTTTCTCCGATCTCTTTAGTCATCTGTCATGATACTGTCACCATGGCAGAGAGACATTGTAATACAGGTTTCATGCTGAAGATTAGATAAATATTATGCAGCTCATTCTTTTCGTAAGGCATCTGGTGTTTAGTCACTAGTGTGGGTTGGCATTTAGGCAGATGTTAGTGCATACAAATAACTTTACAGATTGTAAAGAAGGCAATTCCTATGAGAATTTGCGAGCTGTTAGTGTGACCAGAGTAAAAAACTTTTCCAGTGTATGTTTTCACTGTGGATGAACACTGAAGGGCTTAAAGTGTTACTAAACCCAAGACTCTGCATTTACTATCCCTGGTCTCCCACAGTACACAGAACGTAGAAATGCAATTATTTTAGTAAATATAAACTGCTAAATACATTTTCCCACCAGCAGCATATAGGAGTCTTGTGACTTATATCAGTGTCCAGCCGAGCACTGGTTAAAGCTTGTAGGAGGAGTTTTCATTCTCCCCTGACTGTCCTATGAGGTTGCATGACCCCTGACTTCCTGTCTGGACTGTGCTGATTGGCCCTGGGCTGATCACATGCACCCACCATCCCAAAAATACACACCAAAGCCCTAGGAGGCAGTCTGCACATGCATGAGCATATGCAGACTCCCCCTTAGGGCTCTGTCTAGAGATCAGCAGATGGATTGAGGACAATAAAAGAAGGGGAAGATAAGAGAAGACAGGATCAAACAGCCTTTTTACACAATGCAAAGGATCAACCCCTTAGGTCCCACAGTGAGTATAACAAGCATGCTTTACTGCATATACAGACAGATTTTACTGTTGTGGATTTAGTAACACTTTAAAGTGATTATTAATTATTATCCTTTTTTTTCCTATTAAAATAACGAACGTGTTATACTTACCTCCTCTGTGCAGTGGTTTTGCAACAGGCAGCCCAGATCCTCCTCTTGTCGAGTGCCCCCACAGCAAGAAGCTTGCTATGGGGGCACCCAAACCGAGCTGCAGCTCAGTGTTTCCAATCAGACATGGAGCTGCCGTTCGGCCCCACTTCCTCTCTCTCCTGGTTGGCTAACTGAGTTTGATTGACAGCAGTGGGAGCCAATGGCGCCGCTGCTGTGTCTCAGCTAAGCAGGAGAGAGAGTCCTGGACAGCTGAGACACTCGTGGACATCGCTGGACAGAGACGAGGCTCAGGTAGGTATTATGGAGAGTGAGGGCGGCTGCTGCACACAGAAGGCTTTTTTATCTTAATGCATAGAATGCATTAAGATAAAAAAAAACTACTGACTATACAACCCATTGTAAAGAAAACAAGTTCTGTATATAATTGTATTCTATTTTGTATGTATTGCACACTGCACTCATTGTGCACACGGCACTAATAATGTTTTTATTACATGTTTGTATTCTTTTGAGTCCTGATTAGAATTAGCCTGCCTATGTTACACCCTTGGTACCATAAAAGTACAATTAGTGATATTAATAAGAAAAAAACCTACTTAATCATGTGTATAAAAACCTTCAATTGTTTCATAATAAAACAGAACAGTTATTTGGAAAGATGCGGTGTGTATCTTTTGTTTCTGTTCCCTACTGCAGTAGTTATATTGATTAGTAGTTCCAAATTAATAATAAGGATAGGAGTTGCCTATCTATAAAAGAATCCAGTACAGATGGCAAGCTTTGCCTAGGAGGGGGTTTACAGGTGACTCTGAGATGTATCCCCTGTGTCTCCTCCCTCCTCCTCTTTGGCGAGCAATAGGATCACTTCTTCTGGCCAGTCGGGTGACGGGTCTCAGGACCCGCTTCCTGATTGGGCGGGAGGAGAATCAGGAAGACAATTGCGAACATTAATTCGCTATTTTCATACAACTGGGTGGGCTCGGGGGCAGTGCTCTTCCCCCGAGCCCACAATTTTTGAAGCCTATTAGAGCCTCTGGCTCTAATCATGTGCTAAAAAAAAAACCCCATTGGAAGCCATGCATCCGGCACCTCGCATGTAGATTAGGGGGCCAGACACATGGATTAGGGGTGCAGCGCCCCTGCACCCTGCATTACAGGCCGCCACTGTCTAAAGGACAATTGTACAAGAGAATTGTATATTGTATGGCTAGCCTTACACTATACCCTTTCACATAATAAGCTGGTTATCTGGAACTCCCACTGGATCCATTGTCTGGGGTTGGGGAGCCCACAATCCAAGATAGAAATTATGGCCCCTAGTATACTATTAGGGGGTCCAAAAGACCAGTTGACTGCATGTCAGCCGGTAGACTGAGCACATCCCCTCTGAATCTATTCCAATGACTTATGTCCAAAGTGTACAGTCCAGATATAAATTGTGTCTAGCTATGATGGGGTCCTGAGTGTAATAATTGTGGTAAGCTCCTGTGTAGTGCTAACTACTGAACCGATGATTGTCATTGCTTTCTATATAATTAAAACAGTGCTTCCCTTATACATTTATATAACTGTATCTTTATATCTAATTTGCCTGACCTATTTTTATCAACTATGATACAATCTATAGATGAATAATACAACTATTCATATTATAGTTGTTTTTGAACCTCTTGAGCCAAAGGTATATCCAAAAACATCTGGACCTGGTGATATGTGTAAATCTGGATGCATGACATTTTCTCATTGCTAACAGCACCTATACAAATGCCGCCCACAATATAACATACTTGTAACTTCTCCTTGCTAACGTATGTCCCATGCATTGAACAGAAGAGACTGGCATTGAATCAGATCTGAACCCCAGGGGCCTCGTAGCAGTATAAACTTCTGTTTTTTCTGTTACGTTGTCAGTCTGGAGCTGCTTCGACCAGCAGCTGAGTCACTCGCAGCATGTTTTCACTGGGTACTGGAACAAAGAAGATTTTAGCAGTAATTAGAAGATTATTAAGAATTACAGGCAGCTTTTCCATATAGGTATTCATTTTACTTCCTTTGGCCTATAGTTTTGAGAAATTATCTTAGCACTGATTAGGTCATTAAGATCATTTTATCGAAATAAAATCTAGTTATAGAGTCTCTACTCAGACATTCTGTAATTAAATCACACTGACAGCAAATGCTTCAAGACCTGAAAACATGAAACAGATTTTGTAAGTAGCATTGATTCAAAATCAGCAAAAAAATAACCCTAGAGGGAGAAATAAGTTAAAGTACTTTTTAAACTTTTTTTAGCTCTTTTTTTTTTTTCTAACAGCTGTCAGCTATACCCAGGTTGCAATGCAGAAACCAATTTGTGTAATTATGAATATCTTCTGTCCTTCCTTGAATATTAGATATTTACTGCAGCCTGTTTATAACCCCTTTTTTTCCTGCACCCATGATGAATAGCATGTTGTGTTATTAAGGAACAATGACATATTATGTGTGTAGCAAGGAAACCTGGCACAGCAAATTCAGCATAAAGAATGTGGCTTCCCACAGTGATTGGATATTAAATATGGCTTTAAAAAACAGTGGTGCACTAAGTGTGGCATTGAAAAATAGCGATACAATAAAGTGGCATTGAAGAACAGTAATGAAAAAAATGAGGCATTACAGAATATTGGTACACTAAATTCTGCATTATAAAACAGTTGTGCTCTAAATGTGGTATTACAGAACAGTAATACAACCAAATGTAGCATCAGAATACAATGATACCCTAAATGTGGCATTACAGAACAGTGGCAAACTAAATGTGGCATTTCCAAACAGTAGTGCACTTAGTGTGGCATCACAGAGCAGTGGCACACTAAATGTGACATTACAAAACAGTGTGGCTCTAAATGTGACATTACAGAACAATGACACATAAAATGTGTGCACGCTAAATGTGGCATTGGAGAACAGTGGTGTACTAAATGTGGCATTACAGAAGAGTGATAGAATAATTTTGGTATTACAGAACAATGGTACACTAAATGTAACAATACAGAACGATGGCACACTAAATGTGACATTACATAGCAGTGACATACTAAATGTGGCATTTTAGAACAGTGATGCAATAAATGTGGCATTACAGGACAGTGATACAGTAAATGTGACATTATAAAACAAAGGTGTGCTAAATTTGGCATTGCAGAACAGTGATAAACTAAATTTGGTATTGCAGAACAGTGATAAACTAAATGTGGCATTATAGAACAGTAATACATGACACTGGCACACTAAATGTGCCATTGCAGGACAGTGGTGTGCTAAATGTGGCATTACAGCACAGTGACACAATAAATGTGGCATTACGGAGCAGTGGTGTGCTAAATGTGGCATTACAGAACAGTGATAAATTAAATGCAGCATTGCATGAAAGTGATTAAGTAAATATAGCATTACAAAATAGTGGTATGCTAAATGTTACATTACAGAACAGTGATAAAATAAATGTGGCATTGCAGAACAGTATTACACTGAATAAGCATTACAAATAGTGGTGAGCTAAGTGTGCCGCAACAGAAGAGTGATAAAATAAATGTGGCATTACAGGACAAAGGAACACTAAATGTAGCATTGTAGAATTGTGGCACATAATATTGCATTGTAGAACAGTGGTGTGCTAAATGTGGCATTAAAGGACAGTGATACAGCAAATGTGGCATTACAAACAGAGCAGCAAAGTGCTAAATGTGGCAGTAGAAACTAGTAAAATGTGGCAGTACAGACCAGTGATACATTAAACTTGGAATTACACAAAAGTCATACATGAATGTGGCATCAGAGATACAATTAATATGGCATTACAAAGCAGTGGTACACTTAATGTGGCAATTTAGATCAATACCATATTATCAGGAAAAAATAAATAAATATCATATTATCTATGGACTGGAGACCAATGATACCCTTTATGTAACTTCCCAGGGCATTAGCACACTAAATGTGGATGTCCAAAACTATAGCATGTTAGCTGTCTCGTTATAGAACAACAATGGCATACATGGCATCTAAGGATTGGCACAGTAATAATATATTCACTATAGCATTCCAGATGCATATTGCAGTAAATATGACATTTTAAAACTGTTTCCTTAATTTAACAGTCTTCTGGTGGCACAGGGATAAAAGAACATTGGATGTCGCATTACAGAGTCATAGCGTGTTGACCGTGGCATGCCATGGCAGGATTCCAGGGCATTGGCATTCCAAAGGTGGCTTTGCAGAATTATTGTATATTGACCATGGCATCCCAAACAATGGCATATTGATGGTGGCATCACAAACCAGTGGCACATTGATTGCACTGATCCAGAAAAAATAGCACAGTGACGATTATACAGTACTAGTTGTACAGATCATGAAATACGCTGGAAATAAAAGCCAAATGTGTTGTGACAACTGCAGTGCGCTTCAGGCAGTCTGCCCACACCACAGCTATACAAGTTATATAAATAGAATCAGCTAAATATTGTCATTATTACCAAAAAAATCTCAACACTATTATACATTTCATACATATTCAAGATGTGTATTGGGTTTCATCAGAACAGGGCCCTGTATCATTTCATTACAAGAAAATCATCAATGTTAGGGCTTCCATCCTGCACTGCAGAATGAGTTGTTATTCACAGATGAGCGGACATATTGAAAAGTCACTAGGTGTTGTCCTAATATAGGAGACAGCTGAAGCTGCACAGGAAACAGAAAGTGACATTGTGACTTCTCTGCCAACATTACAGGAGACAGGACCTTCACAGCCAGTACCTGAGGACAGCCACGGTGTCACTTTAGGAGAAAATGTCCGTACACAGATTTGTCACTTTCCCTTCATAAAGTCCAGCTGGCATTATCTTTATAACACCTACATAGAACAGCAGAAGACTGATGGTGCTTACTTTGGTTTAAAAAAAAAAAAACAATACCCAACTGTTTTTTTTTTTATTTCTTTTTTCTTTCTATAACCCCCCTTTGGGTTAGTCTTTTCTTTAAATGACCTGCTGTATGATCTATCTACATAAATGTATAATACAAAAAATGATCTTGGAATTTCGACTTTTATTGCTGAATGTTCCCAGCTCCTGGTCATTATTAGCGTCCTTTAGACGGGTTTCATCGCCCACCCTTTTTATTTGTGTATACTCTGCATTATTCGTTATGTTTTATAATGCCAAGTCTTACTTGATCATATGGAGCTGTTATATGTTCTTTCCTTTCTGTTCTATATTACATTGTTGAATTCCTTGAACAATAAATATTAGAATAGAATTTATGAAAGAAAATTACCAGGTGCAATCAGAGACTTTAGTCAAAAACGCCTTCATTATTAACCCCTTCATGTCCAGTGTCAAAACAAATCTTAAAAGAGAAGTTTGACCAAAGCTTATCTTTGATGTGGGTCATGGGGGTGTACTTACTTGTTCTCTCCTCCTGCCTGATGACATCACAGAGCTGCTCCGGGGTCTAGAAGGGTCATGACGATAATGTCGGGAGCCACCCAGATGCCTGAGCGGCAGCTGGGTCACCCTCTCAGCGAGGATGATTGCTGTCGGTAACAATGCTGGGAGCCCGCAATCAAATGCATGTCCAGCACAAACTCAGGAGCAGATATATGCAGCACCCAGATATAAAGTCCACTTCCTGGATGCCACTTATACAGTATGTTACGTAGTCATGAAGGGGTTAATAAGATAGCCCTAAATGGCATGCCTTCTTTGGCCGATACATTACTGTCTAACAGTAAACCTCTGAGGTACAATGCGACTTTCTCAGCTGAGTCTCAACAGAAGACATCTATACTCTGATCCTGTCAGGGCTGGGCTCAGCCCTTCCTTCTCTGAGCTGGCTGCTCAGCTGTCGGCTAATTGCCAGCTCCTATCTCTCCACAGTGACTCACCTGTTGATGATATCCTGCTAGTCAGTCCTGCCTAATTAAGCCGTCCAGCCCAGACGATCTCTGCCTTCGCCTTGGTCACATCTCTAGAGACGCTCTCCTGTGTTCCTGTTAAAGACTTGCTTGGCTGACATTCCTTCTGGCTCCAGATCCTGCTTGCTGTTCTGCTACGCTCATCTCTGGTTCCTGAACTCTGGCTATGTTTTGACTACGTTTACTTTGTTTACCTTTTTTTATTATTATTTTTTTTTTCTTGTTTCAAATAATTTTATTGATAAAGAGAAAATAGTTACATGAACATATAGTGTATGTTACAACTTTTACATTTGGTTCATACAGAATTACAGTTATCAGGACATTGTTTACATTTAATACTGTAGCGTATATGTATTTTCTGATGTATTAAATGCAAGTTGAATTTTAATCAATAAATGAACATAACATATCAAGTAACTATAGAATGTAATGGATGAGGATGTGAAAGTCAATGTGAGTCATGAGGCCTAGAGGTTTGTTTGGATCAATCAAGCAGATCAAGAAACGCCAGTTCTCTGCCTTCGCACCCCTAAGGGGATCATGCTGTCCGAGGGAGACGGCTACGGAAGTATCACTTGTTGTGTCAATCTTGTTGATCTATCTATTAATGTTCACTATGCCTCTGTAGCAAGAGTGGGAACAGCCATTTCTCCTGTCCTTATAGGAGCAGAGAAACATGGGGGAGGTTGTTGGTAAATTTTCCGGGGGGTGAAACAGATGCAGGATATCTTACAATTGATCCTGTCGTCCCTATTAAGTAAAGTTTGGACAGTGATTGAACATCAGCTATAGATTTGTAATCAGAAGTATGTACTGCAAGGGCAGATGAGGGATCTTTCGATTTATGTTGTCTAAGGAAAAGTGGGAACATACCAACATGGCAGTCACAGTGGACATTAAGGTCTGAACTTTAAAATATTCCGAAATAGAAAACCTCAGTTCTCTTTTGCTATGTGGCGGGATTATGGGTTGCGAAGGAGCTCCTAATATTTTGGGGATTCCCTGAAGTGTATCCAACAAGCTCAAATTTTCCCGTATTTTGTTGGGTTTTCTTCGGCTTGATGGATTAGATTTTCCATCTCAGATATTTTCTCAATACGTTTGAACCAATTTGCTATAGTGGGTGGTTCAGTGCTTCTCCAATGTAATGGTATGCATTGTTTAGCAGGTGGAGCATAAGGGGTTTTTTGTAAGCGTAGTGTTAAATCGAAGAATGGTGCAACAGGTATTGGGATGGCGTAAAAGTTAATGTGTAGGTTGTGATATGAGGTATCGCCTCGTGAACTTTTTCCCAGACTTATTTTATCTGTGGACAATTCCACCATATATGGAGTAAAGAACCCACGGCAGTATTGCATCTCCAGCACAAAGGTGAGACAGATGGGTGATAGAGATGAATCCTATCCGGTGTTCTGTACCATTTCGAGTATATTTTGTAAGAGTTTTCTTGTGCCGATACATTTACAGACCCTTTATGGATGTGTTCATAGATACTTTCCCATTCTCCTGAAGAGATGTCTAACCCGAGCTCCGTTTCCCATGTTTGGTTAACTGCATTGATTTTGGGGTTGTGATCGCTAAATAGTAGTGTGTAAACTTCCGAGATAAGATGTCTTTGTGGAGGTGTGCTAGTGCAGAGCGTTTCAAAGGGTATCTGTTCTCTAAACCACTGGGATGTAGGTCTAGCGTTATTCAAAAAGTGTCTAATTTGAAGAAATTTATAGAATGGTATGTGGTAATCTGGAAAATGTGAGAGAAGCGCAGTGAATGGAAGGAGTGTACCATTGTGAAAGAATTGTGAGGTTCTAAGAGGATGTGTTACATGGGTGTGAGATTGGTCACGAAATGGCTCTCCAGGCGTGAAGTCAGGATTGCCGACTAAAGGGGTCAGCAGTCCCGGTGAGGGGCACCATCGAAGTATCTGGGAAACAGTTCTAAAAGCGGTGAGTGTTGGTCCCGTCAGCGGGTGTGCGGTGTATTCTTTAGGCGTAGCTTTTGCATCAATCCATGGTAAGTGGGAGATGGGAACTTGGGCAAGGGAATCTTCAAGGTCCACCCAATCCTTAGTGAATTTGTGAATGTGCCAATCGATTATTCTTGTAAGGTGACAAGCTGAATGGTATTTATGGATGTCGGGAAGACTTAAACCACCTTTTAGTTTAGGTATAATCATTTTATCCCAGCTCAATCTGGGGGACTTTGCGGCCCATATGAAGTTCCTGCATATTCACCCCACCTCATTAAAAGTTGTATATTTATATTCTTCTATAATCTTTGTAAATGTAGGTTCAGTGGATATAGGTGTGCTACTCTGTATGTGCAGTTAAAAGTGGATAGCCTCTAAATTTCATCTGACAGATAGGGAAGAGTGTTGTATAACGCATTCCATCTGTCAGTATCGTTACGTAGATAATCAGGTCACATTGTACGAGATCTCATTGAAACTATATGGGTGCAGCTTAGTAAACCCCTAATCCTATGATAAACTGTTACCCTTGCCTTCCTTTTAATAAGTGAACTAACTATAGTGCGGACCGTTTAGAGGGTAGCGCTCTATGAGGAGGTGATGAGTCCTATGAGTAGCGGTGAGGTGGGGGGTGGTTAAAAGCTAAGAAGGGTGGGGTTAATAGACGTTGGACTGCTTAGATTTAATTGCTATTCTCATGTCTGAGCACAAGGGGGAGCCCTCCACAGAATGGGAGAAATGACGGGCCAAAATCTCACTCAATCCCAAAACATACAGTAGCGTCATCGACCCCTTGTGCCCGCACATGAGTGGTCAGAGCACGACCATGCTAAACTGATAAAGTTCAATCATAAAATGATCGTTAAGACAAAGATCATCGAACATTACCCAAACCAAACATTGTGTATAACAGCTAAGATGTATTCAGCAGCACGATAAACAGTACGGGGTTCCTCAGCGTCAGTCAGCATAGCTATCAGTTGTTTTGGATCTGTCTCTTGTTGGTATAGTTCGTGCGGACCTTATTTTGGGAGCTGTGAGGGTCAGTCCATTCAAGGATAGATAACCTTGTTTCAGGGCTAAGGGGCAGCCAAGTTCCAATGAGGGTACATTGCACAACAGCGAGCATGTATTCCTGATGGTATGACATGAGGCAGAGTTAGTACGTGCTATTATCTGCATACAGGTAGTTATTATGGTATCTATCTTCTGACAGAGGAACAATACATTGACGTGGTAGAGCAAAGGTAGTCTCGAATGCAAGCAAAAAGGAGAACCGCAGAAGCTGTGGAGGTTTAACAATCAGGCTGAACGTGGCAACTGTGGTCTTGGATAATGTGGAGATGGAGACAGCCATCAGTAATCTCTGCGTGCTCTCCGAGATCTTGGTGAGATCATGGGGCTGTGTTCGTGCTGAATACTCTGATACATGGCATGTGGTCGAGTACCAGATGGGGATCTTCTTCTTCTGTGGTGTGATGCCTGTGCTTCCATCGGTTCTTCCTGGGGTGGGTGTCTCCCAGCAGCGTACCAATTCGGAACATCCACTAGGGGTATGCCCAAGCTGTCGCAAAATTGAGGTAGGTCTTCAAGCACTTTTAGGAGGGCTGTGCAGCCTAAATGAGTAGCCGCTAGACAGAAAGGGAACTTCCATCTGTGTAGAATCCCGTGAGCACGTAAAACATCAAGCAGTGGCTTCAGATCCCTGCAGTGTTGCAGAGTGATACCAGATAGGTCTTGGAAGATCTGAAGATGCGCGCCATTATATTGTAGTGGATGTTTGCCCCTCGCCTGCCTCAGTATGTCTTCCTTTAACTTGTAGTCCACAATACAACATATAATGTCCCTAGGTGGATCAGTTTCTCTGCCTTTGGGGCGCAATGCTCGATGGATTCTTTCCATCTCAATTCGGGTTTGATGTGGTCTGTCAAGTAGGCCGATAAACAAGTCAGTCACTGCAGGGGTTAGGTGTTCAGAGTCAATGGACTCCGGCATGCCTCGTATTCTGAGGTTGTGGCGGCGTCCGCGGTTAACGAGGTCTTCAATGCAGCGTTGTGTCTCTCTCAGCTGCAGGATATGTGTATCAATCCAGCGTGTGGCTTTTTCGGAGGACCGTGTCATGTTTCGCTGTGGTTTTCTCAACTTCAAGAACTCTGTCATTTAAGGTGTGTATATCCACTCTCAGCTCAGCAATGGCGGCTGACAGAGTGTCCTTAATGTCAGTTGCAATAGCCCTTAAATCGTGTATGTTGAGGCTGGGAGGTTGTGGGTTATCTGATGCTCCCGATGTCAGAGGGGGCGACATTTGGGGTGTAATCAACTGTCCCGCCATTTGCGATTCCAGAGCCTGTGAGAAGCTGCGAGGGGACAACGCCATATTGTTCCTCTGTGTCCTGAAAATTTCAGGGATGCTTTGGCTCGGGTTCCCTGTAGGTTCGCGGGGCGAGCGGGACCGTGAGGCAGAGGTGTGTAGGGAAGATGTTCCCATCGTGACACGGAAGGATAAGCGACAGTTACCTCCGTTAGTAATGATAAAAGGGATGCAACGGCGGGAGCTGTTCTCTCAGGCAGCCATCTCCTAGTTCATCCAGCTTTTTATTATTATTGAACAAGTGAGATTTAACAACCTCCTCACCCCACCCCCCAGGTCCCCACTGCACTTATTTCTTTTGTTGATTATCTTCTGCTGCCCATGCCAGACAGTGGTAGCAGTCCAGGCATCTGAAAAATGTAGTACACAACCTGGAGGCTGTGCAGCATCATATGGCTCCCAATGGTGAGCAGGCATTGAGAATATCTCTGAGCCATCCTGGTATTTTTGGCCCCAAGTAAATAAATGTGTCACTCAATAACATGTTATTTGTTGTATGATAGTGGTGCGTTGTCTATCTATACACACCCACCCATCCTCTCCCTCCTGCTCCTGTGTCGCCAATCCCTCCTCACTACACTGTAGTAATGGTGAACATTTTAGGACAATATTTAGGACAGCTCACCAACAACAGAACTTGTATAATAAAATTGTTAATTTGCCACACAGAAAATGCAGGGATTTTTATACTCAAAAAAGGAAGCATTTCCCTTTGTTTATTTTGTGGCTAAAGCAATGTGTACTATAAAGGCCCCCCAGCCTCTTTCAGCTACTTCCTGTATATACACACACTTGGTTCAGCATCATCTGCACATCAGTGCTCCAGAACAGGTTTACCTGTGAAGTATGCATTTGCAATATGTGTAAGTACGGCTACATATAGACTCCATCAGGGATGTATGTGATGGGTGACAATGCAGGAGCACAGCTGGAAGCTGTTTTTCACCCCATAACAGGACTTGCTTGAACAAGAACCATAATGGAAGGACCACTGGGTATTCTTTTAATGGCATCTGAAGATTTAAATTTAGTGAAATAAACTTTCAATTATACAAATATATTAAAGAACCACTGTCACCTTGCTAATGCAGCACAAACATACATGGAAAGAGCACCGCAAGTCCCCCCAATGCTTGATTTACCTTGCAGCTCCTCTTCTTTGCAGCCATTGAGAATATTTATTATGGAGGAACCTGCTTTCCTGTGTTGGTACCCAAGCCTAAAATCCATTTGTTATCAGTGTTAATTGTGATGTCAAATTTCAATTTAGTTTTAGTCATAGTCTTTTAACTAAAATGCCCTTTTAGCTTTAGTCGTATTGTAGTTATCTGGATTGTTTTAGTTTTATTCCTATTTTAGTCGACTAGTCCAGTACATTTTAGTTGACTAAAATTATTTTAGTCAACAAAATCTAATGGGTTTAGTTAAATTGTAATGCATTTTTTAGGCATTTCTCTAGAATTTTCAAACTCATTACATACTCCTGAAGTAAAAATCTAATAACATGTTATTATTTATGGTATTAAGGTGTGAACATGCACTACAGACACAGATTTAGCCGTTAATTTTGACATCAAATTACGATTTCGTTTTAGGTCTGGTTTACATCTATGCATTTCTTTGTGCGTTTTCAGTTTTGCAGAAACACACTACAGTCCATTTAACATGGTTTCCTATGGGTCATGTTCACATCAATGCATTTTATGGAAAGGGCTAGGGACTTTTTTCTGGTTTTTGGTTCCATAGACTTCAATGGATCAAAAACATGTATTGAAGAATGCAAAATGCACCTGAATATGCAAACGGCAACCTGCATATGTGTGAACCAGGCCTTAGTCATAGTCTTTTGACTGAAATGCCATTTTAGTTTTAGATGTATTTTAGTCATCTGAATTGTTGGCTAAAATAGTGTTAATTTCGTCAATAAAATTATACTGGTATTATACTGTCATATGACTAAGGGTTTTCCATCATTGTTGAGTTGCCAAAACAGTTGATGCCAACACTGGCTGCAGGGGAGCAAGGAGCCTCGAGAGAGTGCAGGTAAGTATATGGTGGTCATATTGTGTTCTGGCATGATAAGAATTTAATGTATACCCTACTGTCCTGATCTATCATTGGTAAGAAATGTACAGTTCGTCACTACATACCCATCACTGCATTGGAAGATCTTATATGAAGGATATGACTTGTTTTTGAAGTCGCATCATCTACTTGAATCTAATATTTTCTTTTACTTTGTATGTTTTTCTTGTATCTCCACATGTTTTGTGGAAATGCTTTCTGTGTTCAAGTTTTGTTTTAAACTGAAAAAAATATGTTTAATAAAAATTACCTGATTCAAAAAACAAGGATATGGTGGTCAAGGGATGCCCTTTCCTGTATAAGTAAGGTAATATAACCTCTTTAAAGTTTAAATTCAATTTTTGTAAATAGCTTTAGAAATACGAGGGCTGTACCAAAAGGGATGCAAAAGTGAACTTAACTTTTTACATAACTCTTACATAGGTCATTCAAATTTCACATATTAGTAGAGTAACTCTTCCTCTATAGTAACTCTTTTTCTACTTCTTTTTTTTTTTGCAGGTAAAAAATGGTTTCCATGCAGAAGTAAGGTATAGTCATTGAGTTCTTCATGAATAAAGGGTGCAGGCTAACCAACATTCACAGAAGGCTACATCATTTTTATGGTGATGACACCATTGACAAGAGCCACCAATAAAAAACATTGTTCTATCAATGTTGTCATCAATCAATGATGTATCAATGACGGCATGTTGCTTCTGCTTAGCATCCATTGTTTACCTGCAATTAAAAAGAAGAAAAAGAGTTATTATAGAGGAAGAGTTTAGAAATCATACTTACCTAGGTAAGTACTGATGCTGCATCTGTCCCCCGCCAGCTCTAAGACTGAGAACTGAGTGATCAAACATTACTGATTCCTCAGTTCTCAGTGCTCTGAGAGCAGAGAACTGGTGACTGTCAGTCACCGCTCTCTGCTCTGCGCCCCCCCCCCCCCTACGCTCACTGGAACACTGAGCTGTGGAGGTGGTGGGAACAGCTGAGCCAAGTGTCGGTCCAGGCTCCTGGGTGGCTCCCGACCATATGGTCATGGTATTTCCCCAGCCGGGACTGGCTCTGTGATGTCAGCCGACAGCGAGCTTCAGCCCCCTGCCTGCTGAAAATGGGTCACAGGAGTGCAGAACAAACTGCACTCCTGTGAGCCAAAGGAGAACTACAGCCAAACGAGCTTTGGCTGTACTTTAATTATTTTTAACTGTTTTCGTCTACTTGTTTTGTAGTATTTGTTTTGTGTATTTCTTTTGATCCTTGCATTTGTGCAAGTTTTAGTTGTTGGCTCTGTAATTACTGTTGACTCAGCAAAAAATAAAAAGAGTTGCCTGAAATAGCCGAGGTCATTATATGATTGCTGGCAAAGAGGCAGTTATGTTCCTTTAGCTGGTGTTCAAGTTTTCAAGTCTCATTATGAAATCCATTAACGTGGTTTGGAAATGTTGTTTCCTCTTGAGAATCTCAGCTGGTTGATTTTTACATATGAATTTTCTTTTTTTGGTCCTGCTCATTTTGGTTCCTATTATATGTTTATCTTGAAAACTGCCTGGGTACAATGAAGGCAAGGTTCTGAAAGACCCAAATTATTCACACTTGACACTTCTGTTTTATTTCAGCAATATCAGAATGCCTCAAAACTGGAACAGTTTGTGACACGTTTTCTGCTGAAGGAAACACTGAACCAGCTGCAGTCTCTCCAGAACTCATTAGAATGTGCCATGGAAACGACGGAGGAGCAGACACGCCAGGAAAGGTGGGTTTGGGCAAGCTTCAAAAAGTACTAGTTCATAGAGCTCACATCTGTTTATTATTTAGGTTCAGATCCACTTTTGCACGAATTGATCTGTACTATGTGTGAAATTTGCACATTTGCTGTCAAAAACTTTTACAGAAATGTCTGTCTGTATACTCAGTAGGGCTCTGTAAAAAGAGAGGGGAGAGGGAGTGCTGTCCATAGCAGTTAGTCATATTTCAGTTGTGATAACTATAGCTCAAGCAAACAAAGTAAGCATCTGATTGGTTGCTTTGGGGAGGTGCCAAATTCAACATTCATAATTTTTAAATGCCAGAATTGAACATATTTTGTGTTTGGCTACTTTATATCTTTTAAAGGGATAGTTTATCCTTACATTTTAATGTCTTTACTAAGATCATTCATACTTGTTAATTCAGTTTTGGGAGGACACTGAAGGTCTGCAGCACCCTGGGGTTTATTTACTAAAGGCAAGTCCACTTTTCACTGTAAGTACACTTGGAAGTGCAGTCGCTGTAGATCTGAGGGGAAGATAGAAATGAGGGGATTTCTATCATCCAATCATGTGCAAGCAAAATGCTTTTTTTATTGTCCTTGCATGTCCCCCTCAGATCTACAGCGACTGCACTTCCAAGTGCACTTGCAGTGCACTTGTATTGCAAAGTGGATTTGCCTTTCGTGAATAACCTGAATAACCTCCCCTATCTGCACTCCAGTGAGGAGACCCCTTTGCTGAAAATCCTTTACAAGCTGTGATTGCTTTATCACTTCACCAGTTTACAAGGTCATAAGTGTTTTTAGGATATTTAACTTGATGTGACTAGAGCAGTGTTCTCAACCAGGGTTCCACGGAACCCTAGGGTTCTGCAAGAGTTAACTAGGGGTTCTGCGGTGATCTACCCAGGCAGCTGACTGGTAGATTGCATCCCCTCTGCTGACTCATGTACAGCTACAGAAGCAAGCGGCTCTGCTTGTGTAGCTGTGCAGTGCTGCTCCTCACTGGCCTCTGCTCCCCTCCTGTCCATCCCAGATGCTTGTATGCAACATTACAAACAGGAGGGGGGAACAATATGGCAGAAGAAAACTCATCACAGCCGCTTACCTGCTTAGCTCTGCGAATGAAGAAGACCACTGCCCTGCCATTTGCACTGAGCTCTTGTAGGGTACCCTGATTTCATGTGCTCTGATCCCATGTGCTCTGATCCCATGTGCTCTAAACCCATGTGCATTGATCCTGTTAAAGTGCTCTGATCCCAGGTGCCCTAATCCCTTGTAATGTGCCCTGCTGTGTGCCCCAAAATGTGCCCTGCTTCCATGTATTGTGCCCCACCCCCATGTAATGTGCCCTACTGCGCCCCATGCAGGGCCCGCCGACAAGGGGGTACCACCAGCCCTCCTGTACCAGGTAGGGACCGGAGGGGACTCCCAAATTATGGGTACTGCACT
Source organism: Aquarana catesbeiana (assembly GCF_042186555.1). Classification (NCBI taxonomy): domain Eukaryota; kingdom Metazoa; phylum Chordata; class Amphibia; order Anura; family Ranidae; genus Aquarana; species Aquarana catesbeiana. Next base: position 563,278,630 of record NC_133328.1, read on the forward strand.
CAGATCCTATGCCTTAATGTGTGTGGGGGAAAGCAGAACGCAAACTATTTAACCACCTTCGGAAGTAATCTGCAGCCGCATGTCCAGACAATTACATTAAAGTCCCGGACGGCTTTTTGATATAGAAGAGACCGGGACTTTAATATAATTGTCTGGACATGCGACTGCAGATTATTCCTGAAGCTTGTTAAATAGTTTGCTTTCTGCTCCCAGCACCAGAGGATCCTTCCCCCAGAAGAAGCACTGCACACTGACTCCAGATAGAAGAAGCAGACAGGACCAGGTGCTTGGAAAGTCGGCAATGGGGGGGCTGTTGGGGGAAGGTGGAGACTGGGCCCAGGCTGTGAGCATAAGGTTGGCCATACCGCATATTGCTCTCCCCCATGTCTAAAAGATTATGGGTATTCACTGTGTCCAGAGTAAAATTATTTTCCATGCTGTACTTTCTATTATGTTGATATACAGTATTAAATGCTGCCACAGTAACCACATGGTTGGAGTGACACGTCTCAGGGGCATTATTGCTGTGTATTAGTGAATGTTTGTGTTGTCCACTGAAGAGTGATCCACAGTGGATCACGTTTCAGAGGGTGTTTGTTGGGCAGTGGGGAAGCAATTAATTGCCTCCTGATTTAATCCCTAAAAAACATTCATTGTACACAGTTGCAAGCGGCCCCCTTCAATGGTATGAGTTATTTTTGGCCATCAAATGCGACTTGGGGGATAACGTTTGTATACCCCCATTTGCTGCCTTTGCCGGTTACTCCCTCCTGACTCCTGCACCCTGTATGTTACATACTTCAGACCCCCTGTATTCTATGCATTACCCACTCCTGACCCTGAATTATGCATGTCCCCCCTCCTGACCCCTGAATTATGCACGTTACCCACTCCTGACCCCTGAATTATGCACGTTACCCACTCCTGAGCCCTGCACTCTGTATGTTACATACTCCAGACCCCTGCATTCTATGCATTGCCCACTCCTGACCCCTGAAACATGTACATTACTCACTTCTGATTCCTGCACTCTGTATATTACATCCTCTTGTACATACCCCTGACTAGTGCACACTGTACAATACATACTTCTTAAATCTGCACTCTGTTCATTACATCTTCTTGACACCTGCATTCTGTAAATTACATACATACCCCTGATCTGCACTCTATATGTTAAATACATTTGGACACTGTGCTCTGTGCATGTTTTTAACCACTTAGAGCCCTTTCACACTGGGGCGGTGCCCTGGCAGGACGGTAAAAAGAGTCCTGCTAGCAGCATCTTCCAAGCGGTGAAGGAGAGGAGTGTATACCGCTCCTTTACCGCTCCTGCCCATTGAAATCAATGGGACGGCGCGGCTATACCGCCGGCAAAGCGCCTCTACAGAAGCGCTTTGCAGTGGTATTTAACCCTTTCTCGGCTGCTAGCGGGGGGTAAAACCGCCCCGCTAGTGGCCGCATACCGACAGTAAAACGCTGCTAATAATAGCAGCGTTTCACCCCCGACGCCGCCCCCGCCCCAGTGTGAAAGGGCTCTTAAGGACTAGCCTCGTTTTGGATTTTAGGTGTTTACATGTTTAAAACAGGTTTTTTTGCTAGAAAATTACTTAGAACCCCCAAACATTATATATTGTTTTTTTTTCTAACACCCTAGAGAATAAAATGGCGGTCATTGAAATACTTTTTTTTGCACCGTATTTGCGCAGCGGTCTTATAAGCGCACTTTTTTTGGAAAAAAATCACTTTTTTGAATAAAAAAATAAGACAACAGTAAAGTTAGCCCAATTTTTTTTATATTGTGAAATATAATGTTGCGCCACGTAAATTCATACCCAACATGTCACGCTTCAAAATTGCGCCCGCTCGTGGAATGGCGTCAAACTTTTACCTTTAAAAATCTCCATAGGCGATGTTTAAAAAATTCTACAGGTTGCATGTTTTGCGGTACAGAGGAGGTCTAGGACTAGAATTATTGCTCTCGCTCTACCGGTCGCGGCGATACCTCACATGTGTGGTTTGACCACCGTTTTCATATGCGGGCGCTACTCACGTATGCGTTCGCTTCTGCGCACGAGCTCGTCGGGATGGGGTTTTTTTTTATATTTTTATTATTTATTTTACAATATTTTATTTATTTTTACACTGTTTAAAAAAAAAAAATGTTCTCACTTTTATTCCTATTACAAGGAATGTAAACATCCCTTGTAATAGAAAAAAGCATGGCAGGACCTCTTAAATATGAGATCTGGGGTCAAAAAGTCCTCAGATCTCATATTTGGACTAAAATGCAAAAAAAAAAAAAAAAAAAGTCGTTTGAAAAAATGACATAAAAAAAATATGCCTTTAAGAAAAGTGGGCGGAGCTGACGTAATGACGTCGCTTCAGCCGTCCAATGGTATGGAGACGGGTGGCGGCCATCTTAGCCTCACTCGTCTCCATACCCAGGCACAGAAAGGTCCCGATCGCCTCCGCCGCTACCGACGGCTCCGGTAAGCGGTGGAGGGCGCGGGAGAGTGGCGGGAGGGGGGGTGTCACTTATCCCGCCGCCGATAACGGTGATCTCGCAGCGAACCCGCCGCAGAGACCACCATTATCGTACACAGAACCGGCTCCTGTAAAGATGGATACCTCGGTTGTGGCAGCAGCTGCTGCCGTTACCGAGATATCCATCTTCAAAGTGCCGACGTATATGTACAGGAGCCGGTCGGTAAGTGGTAAAACCTACTGTTGCAATTTTGCCAAACCTACATTTCTCTATTGAAAACAGTCTATGCCGTCTCCTTCTTCACTGGCTGCCTGTGGGCTAGATGGAGAGGTGCTCTGGTTCAGGCTCCGCCCCTGTCATGTGGGGGGGTCCCTGCCAGGTGGGCTGTATGGGGCCCCATGATTACTAACAGCAGCCCTGCATGCCTCCATGTAGTATGCCCTTCTGACCCACTGTACTTTGCAGAAAAAAGCAAGAATAGGTTTTACAATAAACAGGTACGTTTTAATATTGATTCTATTATTTAATGATATTTCAAAATATATATTATTTTTATAGCAGCTGCTCGCTAATCACACCAATGTTCCCTGAGCTGTAGATGTGAACATTACTTCAAAGTAATCATTAGCAGCCGTTCCCTGTGACCTCTCTGGATCGGCTAAGCCCCGTACACACGATCGGATTTTCCGACAGGAATTGTTGGATGACAGGCTGTTGGCGAAAAATCCGACCGTGTATATGCTCCATCGGACATTTGTTGTCGGGCTTTCCGCCAACAAATGTTGGCTAGCATGTCTTCAAATTTTCCGCCAACAAATGTGTGTTGTCGGATTTTCCAAGTGTGTGTACACAAGTCCGTCGGACAAAAGTCTAAAGTACAAATACGCATGCTCGGAAGCAAGGACGAGCCGGAAGCGGTTGGTCTTTTAGAACTAGCGTACGTAATGGAGAATTCACATTCGCGACGTGGCAATTTATTACAACTCGAAATGCAGCGCACAATTCTCTTCTTCTTTAATGGGATAATAATGAAGCTGCTTTGCTGGTGATACTGATGGAGTTCTGCCAAACGGATTTAAAAAGGCTTTTTTTTTCTAGTGATAGCAAGAATAATATTATGTTTTTTTATTTTTTTGGTCAAGTTACCACAACACCATTATCCCGTAGTTTTTAAGATCAAAGATACAACTATGTTGGTGTCCCTTGTCAATTTTACATTGTATTTTTTAAATGTAACTGCCTACTCCCAAACTGTCATTTGAAGTAAAACACATAGCCAAGTATTATTCTACACAATGTTTTTATTGTGCATTAAAAAAAAAATAGACATGCTATCTGCCAATAGAACTTAACCAAAAAGTGCATTGTATTCATCCAAAAATATAGAAAATATACCAAATCAAATCATTATTCAACCAAAAAAAAAATGTCAAAGCAATAACTCCAAGGCCAATAATAAATAACACGTTATCTCCCCTGATTCCGCAACATGGCTGGTTGATGAACGACTGTTCAGAAACTAACTGAAAAGCGCGAAAAGAAAAGCGCGAGTCAACACTCACCAAACTTCTACTAACACGAAATTAGCAGAAGGAGCCCAAATGGTGGCGCTAAAGAGCTGATAAACCACGTAGTACATCACTACATTCGTAATTGTTGGCCAACATTTGTGTGCCGTGTGTATGTAAGACAAGTTTGAGCCAACACCCTTCAGACAAAATTCCACGATATTGTTGGCGGAAAGTCCAATCGTGTATACGAGGCTTTAGGGTGGCCTCTACCGTTTCCCGAGGTTAGGGATGAGAAACTAAACTGTCAAATTTGTCAGGTAAATTTCAAAACCTCCTCCATGGTCCAACATCTACAAATATGGAGGAGCTCAATGCTCCTCATCATTGTTCCATAAACTGAAAGCTGAATGCTTGCTATTAGTTACTGAAATTGCATGTCAGTTTTACTTTATGTGCTGTCTAAACTGAATAAAGCTGGCTATATAGAAGTAGAATTTCTTTCAAAATTTTTCATTTTAAGAATGCTTGTTAGTAGGGTCAAATTGGCATTCATTTTCATCCATAGTGATGAGAAAATTTAAAGGATGGTAAATTTTTCCTCGAGCTAACTCCTTTATAATAGTGTACAGTATGTGTTTTTCATTTGGTCCATTCATTTCAATATCAAATGTTAAAAGCAAACAGAAGTTTGAATTGAATTCCAGGGATGGCAATATACCATACCTATGGGACCCCCCCGGAAACTGAAAATCACTGTGCAGGCACTGCTACTACAGTAATTTATAGCATAACTCTAAATAGTGGAGCGCTATCCCTCAGATAAATTTTGAATCAATAGAGATCTACTAATCAGCTAAGTATGTGCATTTACAATATATAATAAATATATGTAAAAATGGTGAAAATCAATAAAAAAAATCTGTGGAGATCAATAACATTATAAATCAATCAAATATAGTCCATATCTAGTAAATTCATAAAATAGAAAAATTACATCAAAAGATTCAAACTTCCCCTGAATGTGCAATCCCATTAACCAGGGGTTGACGACCCGCATCCCCCACCCGACCTGTGGACATTTTTGCTGTTGTCCTCTTCATTGGACAATGGCGAGCAGCCGGTATCACAGGGCTGGATGGGGGCGGGGAACCGCTGGAGTTAACTTTTTACATTAAACAGCAGGTGATTAGTTGCTGGGCAATTCTAGCAACCAATCACCAGCCTGTTAATGTGAAAAGTTAACTTTAGCAGTTCTTGCCCTCATCCAGACCTGTGATGCCGATCTCTGCTCTGCTATACACCTGTGTAAGGTAGGAGAGTTCTACCTACACAGTGTGTTTTTGTGTGTTTGGGGGGGGGTGGGGTGCAGAGGACACTACAGTGGGGGGGTACAGGGGACAGAGGACACTGCTTTGGGGGGCACAGGAAACTTGCTATGGGGAAGAGGGGCAGAGGACACTATGGGAGTGATGTGAAGGGGTACAGAGGACACTGCAATGGGGGGACCCTGTTAGGGACCCCATCTCACCTGGGGACAGGGACCCCTTCTCCCCTGGGAAGAGGGACCCCATCTCATCTGGGGCCAGTAACTCCATCTCACCTGGGGACAGTGACCCCATCACCCCTGGGGACGGGACCCCATCACCATCTCCCCTAGGGACGCGGCCCCCATCTCCCCTAGGGATGAGGACCCTATCTCCCCTGAGGGCAGGAACCCAATTTTCCCTAGGGACAGGAACCCCATCTCCAGACCAGGCTAGCTTCAGCCACCCTTGGGTGCCAGGATGGGGGAGGGGGCAGTAAAAATCCGAATCCCCAGCCACATGCTTCCTCGGGGTGAACTGGCTTTGTATTAGTGAAGCATCTTAGTGAGGTAAACCTGTACTGTTATAATTACTATGTTAAGATTATTATTATCTTCATTTATTAGCAGGTGAATGCGCCCTCCATGCATTCGCATACATTGAATCCGGCCCTTAAAAGGAAAAGGTTGCTGACCTTTTATAGTAATTGATAATTGCTTCAGAATCCTGTGCCGAGTGGCTGCTGCAAGCGACCCCCTGACCTCACAATGCAGCAGGCTGATCGCTCGGCACAGGACCCAGAAACGAGTGTCAATAACTGTAATAGTGCTGCCTACTACAGTGATTTCCAGTTTCCAGGGGGATCTCACAGGTATGGCACATACATATTTAAATCGATCCAAGCTGGGCCAATGTAACTAACTGCTAAAGATTGCTATACCTAAACCTAAGCTCTAATGAATTCACGTTGGTGTTCTGATGTCGTATACAGTACTTGGTCATTACACCACCCATAATAGGGAGAATTCCAGTATGGGGTGCTATGGGAATACGGTACAAGTTTAGGTAAATGACCTGAATAGTAACTTTATATGTACTGACTGAGTACAGTTATCAAAAATCCTATGCTTTGTGATAAAAAAAGTGCAGTGATGTAAATAGGTGGTATTATTGTACATGTGCAGAGCACTGTGTACTCCACCACGTCCTATAAAATGTCACCAATACTCTAATCTTTTTATCTAACACATAAGCTAACTGAGAGCTAAGAGATTTGCAATTAGGTAAATGACAACAAAATGTTTCAGTCTGATTAAAAGCAATCATGTATGCTAATGTCACTAGCACTTCATTGCAAATGACAGGTTTTGGGGCACCAGCAGGTGCTGTTATGTATTCCAGAGCGTGCTGCTCCTAATAGAGCATCAAAAAAAATTGTATTAAAATGATACAAATATCAAATACATACTGGGGAAGTTGCGGCTTTGTAGCTTAAAAATACATTTATTTTTAACCACTTCAGCTCTGGAAGGTTTACCCCTCTTCATGACCAGGCCATTTTTTGCAATATGGCACTGAGTTACTTTAACTGACAATTGGGCAGTCGTGCAACACTGTATTCAAATAAAATGTATGCCCTTTTTTTCCCACAAATAGAGCTTTCTTTTGGTGGTATTTGATTTTTTTTTTGCACTAAAAACAAAGAACGACTGACAATTTTGAAAAAAAAAAAAAAATATAGATATATATATATATATACATATATATATATATATATATATATATATATATATACATATATATATATATACATATATATATATATATATATATATATATATATATATATATATATATATATTGTTTACTTTCTGCTCTAAAACCAGATAAAGTATATATAAGGGCGCTCTGAGTAAGAGACCAAGCAGATATCAGTCTATGTTGAAATGTAAAAGGGTCTTCGTACACTCTCGGCAGCACATGAAGAGAAAAGCAGACTCTGAAAGTAAAATAGAAAGAGAAAAAGGCGCCTCTAAGTGCAGAAGTAAAACTTTATGTATCCCAAAAGGGTTAAAAACACTTACAAAAGAGTAGAGCACATCATATTAATAATATGGCAGGTGGTCCGGCGTTCTGGTAGTTCCAAGGAGTCTCAGGGATATCCGAAGGTGTAATGCCCCGAACACACGGTCGGAGTTTCCGATGGAAAATGTCCGATCGGAGCGTGTTGTCGGAAATTCCGACCGTGTGTGGGCTCCATCGGACATTTTCCATCGGATTTTCCGACACACAAAGTTTGAGAGCAGGATATAAAATTTTCCGACAACAAAATCCGTTGTTGGAAATTCCGATCGTGTGTACACAAATCCGACGGACAAAGTGCCACGCATGCTCAGAATAAATAAAGAGATGAAAGCTATTGGCCACTGCCCCGTTTATAGTCCCGACGTACGTGTTTTACGTCACTGCGTTTAGAACGATCAGATTTTCTGACAACTTTGTGTGACCGTGTGTATGCAAGACAAGTTTGAGCCAACATCCGTCGGAAAAAATCCTAGGATTTTGGTGTCGGAATGTCCGAACAAAGTCCGACCGTGTGTACGGGGCATAACTCTATGGCAGCATATTCTGAAGTGGCCAGCAGAGGGAAGCCACAGCTTTCCAGATTCTGGGGAGACTCCTTCTCACAATGCAAGTCTACGGAGTTGATTTACTAAAGAGGTAAAACATGTTCACTTTGCAAATTGAATTTTCACTTTACAATGAAATTCACTTAGCTTAGTGAATGTGGTGAAAATTATTTTTGCAAAGAATACCAAATCACATGAAGGGAATTAAAAAAAAAGAGGATGTTTGCTTGCATAAAATTGGGTGATGAAAGTCAGCAGAGCTTTACTTCAAACCAATAAGGTAAGGGAAAGTTCCTTTGCAAAGTTAAATTTAACTTACGGTAGATAAGAGAACAGACGATTTGCCTTTAGTAAATCAACCAAATCAACCAAGTACAATGTTGATGTAACGTAATATTGCAGCGCCATCTTTTCAGGATAACCAGCATGTACATAAAGTAGGCCATTGTATCAATAGACACTATATATCAAATTACAAAAATGCAATGTGCATTACACCTCTGAACATTGTGGCATTCATAGACGACCCCCAATGGTGTACACGTGCATTGTTTATTATAATAAGGTAAAATTAATATCTGTCTTCATGTGAACAAAGAAAAGCTGCATAAAAAATGATCAGCTTGAACATCTCCCCAGTCATCAATATGACCCCCAGGAAGTGAGAGAACAAATTCTCTGAACACACAACAACGATGACTCTCATAGGTTTCAACCCTTTTTGGCGTGCTGTGTTATTTATGATTCTTTATGATAGTTTGTGTCTTTTAAAGTGATTTTTTAAAAACACAATTGCATTATCTTACTTTTAAGGAACAATCTTTTCATAATTGGAAATTAAACCTTGGGATGCATATAAGGGAGTAACAGCTATATGCTGAGTTGCTCAGTATTTTTTCCAGGCATTGCTGTACAGGACCGTTCACCACCCCTCTCTGTTGTCTGTAATCTGGGGGTCCTAGAATTACAGCTGGTAATCTTGGAACTACTACAAGTACTACACTGCCCTGTACAATCAAATGAGGCATAATATCCTACACTCTGTTTGTTATGGGGTGTCATTATTCTCTGACGTCCATGATGATTCCACTTTCTGCCATAGAATCTGAGCACTTATGACAGAATCTCAACAGCGTCAGAAGACAAAAGTCTACGAAGATAGAAGAATCTTATATATGTGCAGAAACTTTTAGGTACACACACATGTTAATTATTTAAACACAAAGCTAATATGAAACCTTCTAGGGCCATAATCTGACCATGTATAGATAAATAATTAGACTGTGGCCCATTGACTACCATTGATCCATATGTGGGTGCCAGGGGATTCCTGGTCATCGATCCTACACTATTGAAGATAGAGTTGTCATTGGTGGTAGTGGGGTGGACAGACACTTCCAAGTTACAGAGGACTCTCTCATGACTATCATGGGACAGTACTTACTGGATGTCTGAGTGTCCAGTCACCAGAGCTTTCATGTGGGAGAAAGTTGAGTAAGTCACATGCCACTTGTACCTGAAGGGAAGGATCCTTCTGCCCCTCAACCTTGTGATAGCTCAACCTTGTGTACATATGAGAAAAGAGGACCTGTTTATTTGACATCTGTCATTAAAGCGGAGCTCCACTCAAAAGGGCATGTTCTGCTTTAAGGCCCCCCTTCCCAAAATGGCATTTTTTTAGTGGGGGGATGAGTACCTGGTTTTAACAGGTATCCTCTCCCACTTCCGCTTGGATCGCCTAGGCGATCAGAGCAGAAGTCCCCCCCCCCCCCTCCAAGCAGTTATCTGGGACATGTCACAGGTCCCAGAAGGCTGCGGCACCATTTACTATGTGCAGTGCGGCTTGTGCATGCGCAGTGGGAACCTGGCTGTGAAGCCACAAGCTGTCATAGCAGGGTGCTCACAGTTGAAATGCCGGTGCCAGGGACAAAAGATGGAGGGAAGGGCTCGGGTGAGCACATGGTTGGATCCTGGAACAGGTGAGTTTTTGTAGCTGGTGACTTCAAATAAACACAAAAATGACTGGAGCTTCTTTAAAGCTGTATGGCTCTATGTTGACATCAAAACTATCGCCCCACAAAGCCAAAAACCAATGTTCCCCTTTTTTTTGTCTCTGAGTTCAACTTGTGATATCTGTTTATTTGCAGGCAAGGACCTACAAAGCCACATGTGCTTTCAATCCCATGGTCAGGAAAACGATCCAATCGAAGACTTCAGAGAAATAACAGTTTTTCACCTAACAGCCCTCAGTTCAACATTGGTATTTTTTTTTTGTAATAGACATTATAAAAATGTATTATATACAGGATTTAAATGGTTCCCTTCATATGGTCATTATTTGAATGTAATTTTAAAATGCAGTTACGGTTTTCACATTAAGGCTGCATTCATACTAGCTGATTTATAATCATGGGTGTAATTGCCACAAATCTGCCCGCAAATTCAAATAGTTGCAAAACGCACCATGGGTATTCGGCATTCATTCTAAATAGCATTCCCAATGTGGTGTGATATTGAAGCAATTTCCTACAGGCTCGCCCGCAGTTCATATAGGGTGCTCTAGTGAATTGGTGGATGAAACCACTATGCAATCATAAGAAAATAAGGATCTTTACCAGCACACTTGGTATATTAATAATCTTGTCCTTTATTTGCATAAAGCAACAGACATCACAGGGCAATTTTTTGGGACCTTGCAGGATCCCTTTTTTTCCTATAAAACAAATAAGCACCAATATTCTGCTAGCCTTGCACTGCTTTCCAACATTGAGACAGTGAGATGTCATTATCCTGAAGACATGTTTGAGTTTACTGGAAATGTTATCTTGCTATTCCTTTTTGCTATGAATGAGAACGATCAGAACCCTCCACAAGCACTGGAAGTACATACGTACCTAGAGAGATTGCAGCCCAGCCTTCACTGAGCCTCAGAGACCTGGAGCACATGCATTTTCAGTAGTTCCACTAATATTACTATACAATTACACTGTTCCACCATTTAGGTCTGTTATGTAATGAATCCTAATGACTAAACAATGTTGAACACAGAGATATGTGCTGAATCGTGACAGCATTTAAAGAGTTTTCCTACAGGGCCTCCTTGCACTAAACAGCCATTCCTGCCTGCTTAAAAAAGAAATCCTGACTATTTTCCATTCGATTATTTATTTATTCTTCCTGTAGGCTTGTTAGACGAAGACAACCAGTGGATGACCCAGATAAACAGACTTCAGAAACTAATTGATAGGCTGGAAAAGAAGGTATTGAAATTTGTCTTTATTTATTTATTTTCTTTGCAAGAGCCAGTCTTCCTTGTTATTGAGCTAAAAAAGCTAACATTAGGTGTGTTTTAGATGCTAATACTTAAGGCTAAATTCCAGGGAAACAGCTAAATACAAAAGATAAAATTGATATTTAGATTTACAAGAAATGCAGCAAGAGAGGCAAGAGAACAACCAGGTAAGCTAAAATAGAATAGGCAAAGCATATTGCTACTGTAAGTAAAACAAACCCTCCAAAATTCTTCAAATATATCAATAGCAAAAAAGGTAAATTGCCAGGACCAGAAGACTTACACACCTTACTGATTGGAATGGTACCAACTGATTTGTGTAGCGCAAATGTTGTACCAATATTCAAAAATGGGTCAATATGTATGCAGGAAGCTACAGACCAGTCAGCCTAACATCAATAGTATGCAAAGTATTTAAGGAAATGTTAAGGGACTGAATTCAAGAATTTGACTGCGATAAAGGTATCATAAGTAATAAACAGCATGGATTTAATGAAATGGCGCTCACATATATATGCAAAACATAAACAGTGGCAAATTAACAAATAGGAAAATAAAAAAAAGTAAATAAATAAAAAAAAAAGATTATATCAAAAAGTCCAATGTGTCAAAATCCCAACACCAATGTTTCTTCTACATCAAACTCCTGTAATCTTCACCACCTGTGCCCAAAGTGTTGATGTACTCTCACCAGAGATGTTTGACCCCCCTTATACAGGTCAGTGAAAAAGTGCTTTTGCCATCAAAGACTGGGATTCCCCTGATGTTAGGCTCCAATTTGATCCTCTGGTTTAAATGGTGGTCATATATATATAGTGACCAAACCGGAGACAGGATGAAAGATTTCATAGTGTCGTATTTATTAAAAGTATATGTTTATAATACAAGATATTGTATTGCACTCACATGTAATAGTGAACCTCACCTTGGTAGCATAGTTTAGCTGTTTCCCACCCACTTTTAACCCTCCTACACAGCTGTTTCTGATTCAGTTAATGACTGTTTCAACCTACATATGAAATTGATGATCATTAGCACCTGCTTGCTATAACTGTTTAATCATACACCTGATTCTAATCCTACAAAATCCCTGGCTTTGTGCAAGTGTATAAAGTGTGCAATTATAAGAATTGATGCTGGTTTAATTTAAATTTTACTTCTGTTAGCTCACTGTGCATTTTGTGAATTGAAAACATTTTTACTTTATAGCATTTCTTTCACACTTGTCTAAAAGTTTTGCACAGTACTGTATATGATAAACAGTATACTCATTCTCTAAATCACCCAAGGTTGTGACTGTTTTAACTTATTTATTAATGGTATTGAAGTTAGAATTAAGAGCAGGGAAATACATTTGGCACAAGATGTTGCAACATTACAGAAGACCTTAAAGCGATTGTAAAGCCTTGTTTTTTTTCCTCAAAAAATAACAAACGTGTTATACTTATCTGCTCTGTAGAGTGGTTTTGCACAGGGCAGCCCAGATCCTCATTTTCTCGGGTCCCTCTTCAGCTCTCCTGGCCCCTCCCTTCTCTTGAGTGCCCCCACAGCAAGCTGCTTGCTATGGGGGCACCCGAGCCAAGTCACAGCTCCCTGTGTCCATTCAGACACGGAACCCTGGTTTGGCGCTGCCCCCTCTTTCTCCTAAATGGTTAACTGAGTTTGATTGACAGCAGCGGGAGCCAATGGCATAGCTGCTGTGTCTCAGCCGATCAGGAGAAGAGTCCTGGATGGCCAAGGAACTCGTGGACATCGCTGAAGAGAGATGGGGCTCAGGTAAGTGTTAAGGGGTGCTGGGGCGGCTGCTGCACACAGAATGTTTTTTATCTTAATGCATGGAATGCATTAAGATAAAAAACCTTCTGACTTTACAACCACTTTAATAAAATAGGGGAACTGTCAGCTACAGTTTGATACAAAAAAAAATTAAAGTTATGGACTTAGGTGCTAAAAATATATATGCAAAATACACATTAGGAGGGACTCCTCTCTGAAAGAATCTGTGATGGAAAGAAAATTAAAAAGGGAAACAGAGCAATTAATAATTCTACTGTTTTACAAAACACTGATTTGGCTTCATCTTGAATATGCAGTTCAGTGACGGGCAACAAAATTAAAAGGGGATGGAGGACCTCAGCTATGAGGATTTATTACATAGATTACAGGTATTCACTCTGGAGAAGAGGCGTTTAAGAGGGAATATCGATGGTGAGTCGGTTTACAATTGGGCATATATTTGTGCCACATCCAATGTTTACAAGAAATGAAACAAGATCCCCAGGTGACAGACTTTTAAGGCACAAAATGGTAAAAAGGTATATTCTAATTCTTTTCATATTAGAATATACCTTTTTGCCATTTTGTGCCTTAAAAGTCTGCCACCTGGGGATCTTGTTTCATTTCCTTAAAGAGGGAATATGATCACAATGTACAAATATATCAAAGGTTGAATATTTAAACTGTTTACTCTAAAGTCACTGAAGAGGACATTTGGCACAATTTGAGACTGAATGAAAAGAGGTTAATCTTAAATTTCTTAAGGGGTTCTTTACTGTTAAATAAGTGAAAATATGAAACTCCTTTCCTAGGTAGCGGTTTTAGCTGAGAGTCTTGATAAGTTAACACTTTTTTTACATGCATAATGCACAGAGCTATGGGAATTTTTAGAGACTCAAACTGTCTTACACATGTACACACACACACACACACGCACATATTTAACTGGATGCACCTGTGTCTTTTGATACTGAAAGGAGAAGCAGCACACCGATGAGCTCATCTCTCTGTCACTCTGCTCTCTGCTTCTCCCAGCACTGCAACACCCCTGAATGGCTCCTTGTGCTGTTTTCCCTCCTCCTCTAAGCTCTGCTGTAGAGTAAACTCTATTGCCGCGTACACACGGTCGGACTTGCCAACAGGACAAGCTCCATCTGCATTTCCGACGGAAAAATTTAGAGCATGTTCTCTATCTAAGTCCGTCAGAAATGCCGACATAAAAAGTCCAATGGGGCATACACATTGTCGGATTATCCGATCAAAAGCTCCCATCGGACTTTTTCTGTCGGAAATTCGTGGCATTAGAGGCTGATATAAAGTCAAATTCAGGTACTTAATTAAGAAATACAGATGCGCTCACCCACTAAATCAACCATATAAATAAATAAAAATCAAGTAATGGCATTGACATGATATAAAGTGCAAATACATAAAGTGCAATAGAGTTCTAAATCTATATAACCAAGTCCCAAACAATGCAAAAAATATACATGTAACATAAAGTCCAATAAAAAAGGGCAGAAAGTATGTAACTCAATCACAACAATAAAATCAATCAAAAAATGAATAAACTTATATGTAACACAGTCCCAAAAAATAAAGTGCAAAAAAAAGTCCAAATGAATAATCTATGAAATCCAGTAATGAAAAGTGTTCACAGTGCCAAAAAAAAATTCCAATAAAGTGCTCCAGTGCTTAAGTGAAACCAGACATACAATGCTGCTTAGCAAATGAAATAGATCTCAATACTGGAGATCTAAATGCGCTCATGAGAAAGGTAACATCCAGGTAGCTTGCTCAAAGGACCATCCATCCAGCATGTACAGTGGGGACAGAAAGTATTCAGACCCCCTTAAATTTTTCACTCTTTGTTATATTGCAGCCATTTGCTAAAATCATTTGAGTTCATTTTTTTCCTCATTAATGTACACACACAGCACCCCATATTGACAGAAAAACACAGAATTGTTGACATTTTTGCAGATTTATTAAAAAAGAAAAACTGAAATATCACATGGTCCTAAGTATTCAGACCCTTTGCTGGGACACTAATATATTTAACTCAGGCGCTGTCCATTTCTTCTGATCATCCTTGAGATGGTTCTACACCTTCATTTGAGTCCAGCCGTGTTTGATTCTACTGATTGGACTAGATTAGGAAAGCCACACACCTGTCTATATAAGACCTTACAGCTCACAGTGCATGTCAGAGCAGATGAGAATCATGAGGTCAAAGGAACTGCCTGAAGAGCTCAGAGACAGAATTGTGGCAAGACACAGATCTGGCCAAGGTTACAAAAAACTCTGCTGCACTTAAGGTTCCTAAGAGCACAGTGGCTTCCATAATCCTTAAATGGAAGACGTTTGGGACGACCAGAACCCTTCCTAGAGCTGGCTGTCCGGCCAAACTGAGCTATTAGGGGAGAAGAGCCTTGGTGAGAGAGGTAAAGAAGAACCCAAAGATCACTGTGGCTGACCTCCAGAGATGGAGTCGGGAGATGCGAGGAAGTTGTAGAAAGTCAACCATCACTGCAGCCCTCCACCAGTCGGGGCTTTATGGCAGACTGGCCCGACGGTAGCCTCTCCTTAGTGCAAGAAACATGAAAGCCCGCATGGAGTTTGCTAAAAAAACACCTGAAGAACTCCAAGATAGTGAGAAATAAGATTCTTTGGTCTGGTGAGACCAAGATAGAACATTTCTAAGTGGTATGTGTGGAGAAAACCAGGCACTGATCATCACCTGTCCAATACAGTCCCAACAGTGAAGCATGGTGGTGGCAGCATCATGCTGTGGGGGTGTTTTTCAGCTGCAAGGACAGGATGACTGGTTGCAATCGAGGGAAAGATGAATGCGGCCAAGTACAGGGATATCCTGGACGAAAACCTTCTCTGGAGTGTTCAGGACCTCAGACTGGGCCGAAGGTTTACCTTCCAACAAGACAATGACCCTAAGCACACAGCTAAAATAATGAGGGAGTGGCTTCACAACAACTCCGTGACTGTTCTTGAATGGCCCAGCCAGAGCCCTGACTTAAACCCAATTGAGCATCTCTGGAGAGACCTAAAAATGGCTGCCCACCAATGTTTACCATCCAACCTGACAGAACTGGAGAGGATCTGCAAGGAAGAATGGCAGAGAATCCCGAAATCCAGGTGTGAAAAACTTGTTGCATCTTTTCCAAAAAGACTCTTGGCTGTATTAGATCAAAAGGGTGCTTCTACTAAATACTGAGCAAAGGGTCTGAATACTTAGGACCATGTGATATTTCAGTTTTTCTTTTTTAATAAATCTGCAAAAATGTCAACAATTCTGTGTTTTTCTGTCAATATGGAGTGCTGCGTGTACATTAATGAGGAAAAAAAATGAACTTAAATGATTTTAGCAAATGGCTGCAATATAACAGAGTGAAAAATTTAAGGGGGTCTGAATACTTTCTGTCCCCACTGTATCATTAGTGCAGACTGTCGTGTGTAGTAAAATCACTCTGCTCAAAGGATCATTCACCCAGCATTGTTTTATCAGCATAAGACCAGATAGAACGGTATTCACAGCCACAGCATTCGCATTAATAAAAGAAAGGAGATGCTTCATGGTATAGTAAGCTTAAAACATGTTTAATACTGGGGCAAAGCACTTACAATAACAGCAGTAAAGTACACAATTGTATATAATGCAACTCATGCAAGAGTATCAAGCTTCACCTGACATGCTTCACCCAAAAGCTCTTTCTCATGTTTCACCCTTTTGGGTGAAACATGTCAGATGGAGCATGATTATATTTGGTAAGAAGGGATGGGCTCAAGCGTGTTCGAATCCTAGTCCCAACCCAACTGAGCAATCCCGCCAGGAAGCCATCACTGCACACCACCAATCATAGGCAGTGAGGCATTTCCTGGCCCGCAGCTGCACATACACACGCCGTGACTAGGCTGCTCATGATTGGAGGTGTGCAGTGATGGCTTCCTGGCGGGATTGCTCAAGTAGGTTGGGACTAGGACTCGAAAACGCCTGAGCCCATCCCTATTGGTAAGCAGCTTTGTATGTCCGGTTTCATTCAATCTCTATTTAAGGAACTATGTTACATATAAGTTTATTCATTTTTTTATTTTATTTTATTTTTGTGATTGAGTTGCATACTCTCTGCACTTTATTATTGGACATGGAGAGGTTGATTTACTATAGGCAAATATACTGTGTATACTCTAGATCTGAGGGGAAGCTCTGCTGAGTTTTATAATCCAAGCAGAAATTATTTTTTTATTTTCATTTTCTTTGCATGTAATTGCGTATTCTTTGCAAAGTGGAGCTTTACCTCATTTACTGAGCTGTGGAGCAAGTGCACTTGCAGTGCCTTTAGTAAATCAACCAAACTGTTACATACAGTTGATATTTTTTGCTGGGACTTGGTTATATATATTTAGAACTCTTTTGCACTTTATATATTGTTGCACTTTTTTGAGTCATGTTTATATCATGTTGATGCCATTACTTTACTTTTATTTATGTATTTGGTTGAGCTAAGGCTACATATTAATTTTGTTTGTACAATTTTCCTTTAGATTTACCAAAAACCATATAATATGAGGTCAAAACTAAGCAACACTTTCAATTGTATCCAATTAGGCAGGCCTTGGTAAATCTAAAGAAAATTGTATTCAAGCTTTTATAGGTGCTTCTGCCAATTTAGCTCTCATTCAAGTACTTACACTGTTTGCGTTAAAATATATATATATATTTAAGAAGGTATTAATAATAGGGATGAGCTTCGAGTTCGAGTCGAACTCATGTTCGACTTGAACATCGGCTGTTCTCCAGTTCGCCAAACAGCGAACAATTTGGGGTGTTCGCGGCAAATTCGAAAGCCGCGGAACACCCTTTAAAAGTCTATGGGAGAAATCAAAAGTGCTAATTTTAAAGGCTTATATGTAAGTTATTGTCATAAAAAGTGTTTGGGGACCTGGGTCCTGCCCCAGGGGACATGGATCAATGCAAAAAAAAGTTTTAAAAACGAACGTTTTTTTCGGGAGCAGTGATTTTAATAATGCTTAAGGTGAAACAATAAAAGTGTAATATTCCTTTAAATTTCCTACCTGGGGGTGTCTATAGTATGCCTGTAAAGGGACGCATGTTTCCCGTGTTTAGAACAGTCTTACAGCAAAATGACATTTCAAAGGAAAAAAGTAATTTAAAACTACTCGCGGCTATTAATGAATTTTCGGTCCAACAATACACATAAAAGTTAATTGAAAAAAGCTGCATGGGATTTCCCCACAGGGGAACCCCGAACCAAAATTAAAAAAAAAAAAATGGCATGGGGGTCCCCCTAAATTCCATACTGGGCCCTTCAGGTCTGGTATGGATATTAAGGGGAACCCCGCGCCAAAATTTAAAAAAAAAAGGCGTGGGGGTCCCCCTCAAAATCCATAACAGGCCCTTCAGGTCTGGTATGGATTTTAAGGGGAACCCTGCGCCAAAATTTTTTAAAAAATGGCGTGGGTCCCCCCAAAAATCCATACCAGACCCTTATCCGAGCACGCAACCTGGCAGGCCACATGAAAAGAGGTGGGGATGAGAGAGCGCCCTCCCCTGAACCGTACCAGGCCGCATGCCCTCAATATTGGGAGGGTGCTTTGGGGACCCCCCCAAAGCACCATGTTGATGGGGACAAGGGCTCCATCCCCACACCCTTGCCCGGTGGTTGTGGGGGTCTGCGGACGGGGGGCTTATCGGAATCTGGAAGCCCCCTTTAACAAGGGGACCCCCAGATCCCGCCCCCCATGTGAAATGGTTAGGGGGTACAAAAGTACCCTCACCATTTCACAAAAAAAGTGTCAAAAATGTTAAAAATGACAAGAGAGTTTTTGACAATTCCTTTATTTAAAATCTTCTTTCCATCTTCTTTCCTCTATCTTCCTTCAGTTTCTTCCTCCATCTTCTTCTTCCTCTGGTTCTTCCTCTGATCCTCTTCTTCTTGCTCTGGTGTTCTCGTCCGGCATCTTCCTCCGTGGTGTCTTCTTCCCTTCTTCGTTCTCGGGCCGCTCCGCATTCATGATGGGAGGCTCCTGCTGGGTGACACTTCTCGTCTTCTGAAGGTTCTTAAATAACGGAGGGCGGGGACTCGACGGAGACTTCCCTGTGGCTTTCCCCGTGACATCAGAGGGGGGCAGGGTCACCCATTTTGTAACGGGTACGAAATTTAAAGGAATATTACACTTTTATTGTTTCACTTTAAGCATTATTAAAATCGCTGCTCCAGAAAAAACGGCTGTTTTTAAAACTTTTTTCTGCATTGATCCATGTCCCCTGGGGAAGGACCCAGGTCCCCAAACACTTTTTCTGACAATAACTTGCATGTAAGCCTTTAAAATTAGCACTATTGATTATTCATGTTCGAGTCCCATAGACTTTAACGGTGTTCGCGTGTTCGAACAAATTTTTTGCCTGTTCGCATGTTCTGGTGCGAACCGAACAGGGGGGTGTTCGGCTCATCCCTAATTAATAATTACAGAGCTGCATTTGTATCTTTTTGGAGATAAGCTTTAACCAGTGGCGGCTGGTGCTCAATATTTGGGGGGGGGGGGGGGGCGGCAAACAAACCTGGACTAAGTCCTAAGACTCCCTGGCCAATCGGTGCTCAGGACCCGCTGCCTTCCGGGAGGAGAAGCAGGAAGACATTAGCGAATATTAATACAATGATGTCACACGAGTGGGTGGGCTCAGGGCACAGTGCTGTGTGCCCTGAACCCACCCTTTTTTGAAGCCAATTAGGGCCTCAGGCTTTAATCATATGCTTCAGGAAAAAAAAAAAAACATTGAAATCCATGCATCCGACGGCCTGCATGTAGATTAGGGGCCGGGTGCATGGATTAGGGGGACGCTGGCCCTAATGGAAGTGCCGCCACTGGCTTTAACTATGAACGGAATTTAATCAACATAGATTCATAACATAAAGGAGAATTTCAGGCAAATAAAACTCATATGGCTAGTAGTAAGTGGCATGTAACTGGACCTGTTCTGCAATGTTGAAGACATTTTGCTATTCATCCTGGGAGAACCACTTGAATGAGTAGTAAACCATTGTCAACAATACCAAACAAGTTCAACTGAATGTGAGTATTAATACTATCTATACTATGACATGGATGAAATTCTGGGGCCAAAGGAGGCTCTAACAAAGTCATAGGCATTTTATTTGTGTGGACACTGTAGTAGCATATGAATACGTATAGAAGCATATAAATGCTGTACACAAAGACAAATTCTATAGATAAGCATTGGATGCAATATAATTATACAACATCCAATGAGAATCACCTAGGTTCATAAGATCCATATGAAGTGATATTAAACCCTCATTTTGAGACACTTGAGATATGATTCACATTTATTATTTAATTCTTGCCTATGTTCCAGTTTAAGCTAGGCACAAGACCGTTGCCCCGGGCTTCCTGTTTTATGATGGCTCCTTTCTCTCCTATGAAGCCACCAATGTATGCAGGGACTAGAATTGTGTCTCCCTACACTGTGTGCATCAACAGAAGCACACAGCTCCACAACCTAGGATGATAAGGATCTCCCCTACTCCCCCCCCATCCCTTCTCCAAGCCAACAGACTGTCTGTAGACTGCACTGCCCCCTGTTAACTCTCTCCTGTAAAGACTGGAAGTTTAGGAAGGCAGCACTGGTAGAGCAGGAGCCAGAAGTATTGAAAGTTGTTAAACAGCAAGCATTGCGGTAAGAATTTTATCAAATAGTTGTGAATGTTTATTTCATTGTGCTCAATATGTTAGGCTAAAAAACACTGAGGGTTTAATACTACTTTAAAAATTCTAAAATCTAAACTCAATTCTTCTCATGATCCTCTAATAAAATGCTAATTATTCTGCACTATTCTTGTTTTTGTAAAGGACCTAAAGCTGGAGCCCCTGGAGGAAGAGATCTTAGACGGCAGCACAAAATCTGTAAGTAATTGATTATTTTCCAGGCTAAGTGCTAAACCTTCCTCAGTAAAAGCCCACGAGTGTAGCCTTTGCAAGAATCGACGGCACGTTTTACATTTTTATTTTAACTAAAGTATTTTATAAGCTGTTTTTCATTTTATTGCAAATCTAAAACATGAGATGGTTAGAATATGCTGTAAAAGTGTGAATATTTTATAATAATTGTCAGGAAAAAGCATGGACTTCAGACTGCTCTCTAGAGCCATGGCTTCCCAGCCACAGCTAGCTGTACATCAAAATTATCTATAAATAAGCATCATAAAGTTTTTTTTTTAGAATGGATTTTACCACAGTTTCTGTTCTATCTGAAATGGAGTATCTGTTTATTGTGAAACAGGCTAAGTTCACATTTTACATCACCCCTATTTACGTTGTAACATGTAATATGGTGCACATGCCCCCACACCTTGTGACAGTGTGCAGTGGTTCTTCTCCGCAACAGAAGCTGTCACTTTTAGATTTTGCATGGTACTGCAGAGCTGTGTCTGCACAGCCCCATCATTCATTCACAGGGATCTGTGAATGAATGAACTACAAGTCTCAACTTCCACAGTGGCAGACGGACTTGTAGTTCTCAAAGGAGTGCAATAATAGGAGTGCTCATAGTCCATTGACACTTCTTCAATCTCTGCAGCTTACAGCCCATAGAGATGTATGGATAGAGAGCTGGAGGAAGTGTTGGCAGGAGCCTAACATTGCACACTCGATCCACTGATTGTAGGTTCCTGTAAAAAAAATAAAAAATAAAAAAACAATGAATGCACTTTTTTCCCTGCAAATAAATGTGCATTTAAAAGCTAATTTCACCTTAAAAAAGTAATAAAGTTTATCTCCAGCCAAAACTTGATGTAGCACCCTGGTGTTTAGGCGGGGTTGCCCTGGTTAATTGTTAGTAGATACATTGATTCCTCTCTAGTTCTGGACTTGCTGCACCTTCTCTCTTCTGTCGCTAGGTGACATTATGCTGGTGACATTAGATAGACAAGAGCTTAGCAAGGTCAGGTTATGAATGGATGGGGTGTTTCAGCCAATTGGCGGGGGTTTCTTTAGTCCCTTGGCCTTCTGGGAGAGCCTATTTATTTGGGTGGAGTCAGGTGATCAGGGTCCTGTGCCACCTGGACGGCTGTCTGGGTGGATGTGTGTTATGCTGCCCCGGGCTCCTAGGCCAGAAACCGGAGGCCTATCCTGGGGACATCTGGCTGCTAGGCTGTCTGAGGCCTATCAAGAAGCAGGAGAAGCAGTGCAGGGTTGGGACTGCAGGATTGGAGTCCAACTGAGAGTAACCGTTCTGCAAGATGGGGAACCAGTCGTGGCAGGAGGTAGAGGGGAAGCTGTCACCACTAGGGGACCATCCACCTTGTTACTGGAGACCACTGTGAGTAAGCTGGAGCCAGTACCAGAGCAGTTTTCTCACCAGCCAGAGACGGTGAAGAAGTTGGAAAACTTCAGCAAGTACCAAGCCAGGGACCCAGCGGGACAACAGAGGTGAAGCTTGAGGAGCATCAGTGAATGCCAAGCCAGGGACCTAGCGGGTCAGCAGGAGTGACGCTTGAGGTGTATCTTTGAGTGCCAAGCCCGGGACCCAGCAGGAAAGCATGGGTGACGCTTGAGAAAGATACAGAGTTATGGAAGTGGAAAAGCTCAGGGGATCCAGTGGCGATTGGGTCTGAGAGTCTAGGGAAAGACTGGGAGCTCAGTGACTGAAGACCTACAGTGAGAGACTGTAGAGTGTAGAGGACTATTTGTGTTACCAATAGTTAAATACAACTAAAGTTAGTGACTGTTACAAGATTTATTGCCATAGGAGACAGCGGTCCTACCTATACAGAAGCGGTATCCGGCTGGAGGCCTTCAACTGTATAACTGTCTACCTATAGAAGTCTCGGAGTCTGCCAATTGTCATTGCAGCTACTTAAGGTTGTCCTGGCCCTAACCCTCTCTCCCACAGTTCTTGTTCAAGAGACAATAAATCTCTTTGCATTTAAAAAGTGTCTGGCGCCCATCACTTCAGCTTGCATTACACCCACCATGCCTTGTAACTCACTCTACACAGAAGGATGTCACCTCTCCCTGACTCTGGAGGTCACTATTATGCATCTGGAGGTCCAGGACCTTGCTACATTAATTTTGCAGTTATGGATAGAGAAGGGGTCAGTTGGGGTGATTTCTTTTACTTCCTCTCCTGTTGTTGACAAGAGGGACAAAGTTTGGAAAAACACATTTTGCTTTTGTCCCTGGAAGTGTGGTGGACACCAAGTGGAGGAGAATTTCCTCACTTATTGTCCAGATGACAGCATTGTCACTTGGACAGAAAGTGAGGGGAAATGTCCCCAACAAAGCCTCACACAGTAATAAAACTTCAGATGG
Source organism: Aquarana catesbeiana (assembly GCF_042186555.1). NCBI lineage: Eukaryota > Metazoa > Chordata > Amphibia > Anura > Ranidae > Aquarana > Aquarana catesbeiana. Next base: position 563,301,999 of record NC_133328.1, read on the forward strand.
TTTGTACCCCTAAAACAACTATGTAACACCCAAAATGTAAATGAGTCCAAATCAAAACAAAGATTAAAACGGAGTCTCTCTCTTTCACTTCCTTCCTCTTTCTTTTATTTGTCATATACTGTTATTCCTTAAAGCAGAACTACACTCCTCAGAATACTCACCTCTATTCCGGCGATGCAACTGTTGGCTCCCACACTGGGCGATGCTACCTTCTTCCCAGGCTTCTACTGGGTGTCAGATTTTCGGCCTTTTGATTGGCTGAAGGGGATGATGTGACTTCCAAATACTGCACAGAAGTCATTCATCCCAGCACACTGGCTCTGTGCTGAAAATGTATGTTGAGCTATACATGAGCAGCTCTGTGCACATTCAATAGAAAATTGTGAATAATTGGTGAGCTTGTTTTGTTTTAGGAGAGATATATTGAGTGATCACAGACATGGACATTAAAGACACCACCAAGTAGTTAAAAAACATACAAACTTTATTTATAAGCTAGTTACAATGATCATAAAAATATATCTTAAAGCGGTTGTATTGCCCGCTTGGTGATTTTTACCTACAGGTAAGACTATAATAAGGCTTAGTTGAAGGTAAAAAAGAATATCTTCTAAACCTGCAAGGTTTAGAAGATATTGACCCTGCATGCAGCCCCTGACATCAGCGGCGCATGCAAATCCTGCCGGAACTTGCCAGAACGAAGGGCTCCCATGCGCATGCGCAGGAGTGATGTCATCATGGCTCCGGCCACTCACAGGGCCGGAGCCAGCGATCCTGGAAGAAACACAGAGGGACACTGTATAAAGAACAGTGATGAGACAAAGAGATGTCTCCAAAAGGATAGCAATTATGAGGATCAACCACGGTTTATCAAAAATAGAAAAACTTTATTGAGGAATCAACAATAGGGTTAGTCCACTATAGGTTAAATTACACCATTATAGTGGAGACACCCCCCAGTACACCCAATTAAAAACACATACAAAAAAAAAAAAAATCCACCATGCGTTCCAACAGGTGTGCGTAACATCGAACCACCTCTTCCACATGGACTGACTGGACAAGCCTGCAGCACACTCACCTATGGGTCTCCTGATTTGACGTATCTACGTTTGACCGGATGTCTAGCACCCAGCTGTTACTTGACATAGCGCCAACGCAACAAACACAAGCACGCATCAAGGATTCACTGACATGCTGACTGCAGCGCCCATGAAGGAAGACCGTTAAGTATATCATCTTCATCTCAATCAATACCATGGAGTGGTGAGAGCTTTTGGGCAACCCCCCTTTTCTCTCCCTTGATATACTCCTCAGTCGAGCTCCCAATGATGTGTCATACTCTTTTAACATTGGAATGTGAAGTTCGTTAAAAAATATCAAGTATACTGTACTGACAGCTACTTCTATACAAGATTGGATTGAATTATCCTTCGCAAATTGAGAGATCTTCTCTCCTCACATTGCACAGACACTGGTAAATCCAGAGCTTAGTCCATGGACTATATGGTGACATATGCATTCCGTATAGTCGGTCCAGGACACCCTATTCCAGTGAGCCATACCATCTTGAGTGATATATATATTTGTCCACTTTATTAACCTACATAATTATTATTAAGCCCGACAGGACATCTTGATGTGTTAGGGCTTACAGGGGAAAACAACTCTACATGTTTCGCTTCCTCGGGAGCTTGGAAATATAATTCTACATGAATAAAAAGACAGATTATTGTAATCATATTTACATAGAAAGGGTTGTATAAACATCATTCTTGGGCACAGGTGAGTATACACTTACAAAAACAGCGCATGCTGGGTGTGAGAGAGACAGATGCCACCCAGCAGGGCACGAGCCCCACAGTGACTGAGGGGACCAGTCCAAGCAAGGAAAAAGCGGAGCTAGGGGGAGGCAGAGAACACAAAAAAGTATCTATCAGTCTCCACAAAATACCAGGGGGTACTCTTTCTCCGTCATGGAGACAAACCGGTAATAATATGCTATCTACCTCTGATGTTCCAAAAGGGTGCCAACCAACTGAGGGTCGCTATTTTAATTGTCTGGAATTAGATTTTATGATCATTGTAACTAGCTTATAAAAAAACTTTTGTATGTTTTTAACTACTAAGTGGTGTCTTTAAAATCCATGTCTCTGATCACTCAATATATCTAAAATTCAGTGGAACGTGGTACCCCGTGTACATTATAAGCACCCACTACCATCTCCCGGTGATGGTGTGCTACCTCTTATTCTAGTTTCATTAGGAGAGATATAGTATATGTCTTCTGCAATGAAAAGATGCCTGCTCCCAATTAAAAAAAGAACAAAGGATGCGATTTCACTTTAATATGGCTTAGAAATCGCCTCCACCCATTATCATACAGATATTGGAAACACAGTTAACAATACCAAGTCAGTTGCTGAATTTGTTCAGATGTTAAAATTTTTCTTAGGTGTTCTATCAGGTTTAGGTCAGGACTCTGTGCAGGCCAATCAAGTTACTCCACCACAAACCCACTCATCCATGTCTTTATGGACCTTGCTTTGTGCACTGGTCCAAATCATTCGGTGAAGGGGGGATTACGGTGTAGGGTTGTTTTTTAGGGGTTGGGCTTGGCCACCTTAGTTCCAGTGAAGGGAACACTTAAGGCGTCAGCATACCAAGACATTTTGGACAATTTCATGCTCCCAACATTGTGGGAACAGTTTGGGGATGGCCCCTTCCTGGTCCAACATGACTGCGCACCAGTGCACAAAGCAAGGTCCATAAAGACATGGATGAGCGAGTTTGGGGTGGAGGAAATTGACTGGCCTGCACAGAGACCTGACCTCAACCCGATAGAACACTTTTGAGATGAATTAGAGCCGAGATTGCAAGCCAGGCCTTCTCGTCCAACATCAGTGCCTGACCTTACAAATGCACTTCTGGAAGAATGGTCAAACATTCCCATAGACACACTCCTAAACCTTGTGGACAGCATTCCCAGAAGAGTTGAAGCTGTTATAGCTGTAAAGGGTGGGCCATCTCAATATTGAACCCTACGGACTAAGACTGGGATGCCATTAAAGTTCATGTGCAATATAGTGTGTGTATATATATATATATATATATATATATATATATATATAGTATGTACATCTATCTATAACCATAATGAAATACTAACCTTCCAAAATATCCTTTCAATATAGAATACCATACTGTTTGTGTGATAAAGTGCCTACAGAAAGAATTATTGTTTAAATAAAAACATTGTCTGATTTTCCTGCAGTGGCCTTTGTGCAGTATGAATGAATAGCTAAGACCATTAGATGTAAGATATAAACCCTCGGGAGAATGAAAAGTAGCAGGAGATCTGTGACCTTTTCAGAACTTGTGTTCCAGCTGCCTCTCTCTACTTCACCTTTGATGCTTTTGTTCTTTAAATATACTACTGTTCAAATGCCAAAATATTTTTCACCCAAATATAAGAATGTAGTTGTGCTTAGTACTTTACTGAACTTAGAGTCATTGTAAGGCTCTGTTCACATCTAGGTGTTGCTATTTTACAGGCGTTTTGCAGTTTTTGCAGAGTTTTGGAGCGTTTTTGTACAGGCGTTTTCAAGGTTAAAAGTTCACCAATGTAAAACCAGTAAAACGCCTGTAATCTGCCAAAAAAGACGCTCCTGTACTTTTTTGAGCAACGGGCGTTTTGCTTCAGGCGACAGAACGCTCAGATGTGAACAAGGGCCATTGAAATTAATGGGATTTGTCTTGTTGGGCGTTTTTTAGAGCTGAGGCTTACAGCAGAAAAACGCCCAAAAATGCCTAGGTGTGAACAGAGCATAAAGGTTTAATTTTTTTTTAAAATAAAATAATAATCACGTCATACTTGCCTGCTCTGTGTAATGGTTTTGCATAGAGCAGCCACAATCCTCCTTTCCTGGGGTCCTCCGCCAGCACTTCTGGCTCCTCCTGTTCTGTGAGTGCCCCCATAGAAAGCCAACTCGAACTCACTCCCAAGCCACTCTGTCTGCGTCTATTGACACACAGAGTGTGCATCAGCCCCGCCCCCAGCTCCCTCATCACAGGATTTGTTTGAGCAACAAAAGCCAATGCCTCCTGCTGCTCTCAGTCTGCCCAGTGAAGAAGGAGAGAACAGAGGAGGCGCTGCTCTCATGCACAGCGCTGGATCAAAAATGGACCCAGGTAAAAATAAGGGGGGCTGGGGGGGGGGATCCTGTGACAAAGAAGGTTTTTTTACCTTAATGCATAGAATGCAGTAAGATTAAAAAAAACCTTTAGGCTTTAGAATCACTTTAAAGTAAATATGTACTCTGCTAAAATCAAACTAAATCAACCTATTTCCAGCAGTTACCATGAGATGTCTACCAGTACCTACCCCTCACTGGTAACTTTTGGTACTCCCTAAGCATTATGTGCCTAAATGCTTAGCTTATGCAAATCCCAACTTTGTTAGGTATTTTGGGAGCTCTAATGGTGGTTTGTAGGGGCCTGGCAGTACTGGGAAAATAAGATCAAACCTGTTATGGTGCTTGCATATGTTAGCTTGATTGATTAAATCTTTATAAAGGTTCATTTAAAAAAAAAAAAAAAAAGAAAAAAGGAATCTGCCAAAGTTTGGAAGTAAACACTAATTCTGCCACTATGCATCCACAAATAGAAACTATTTATAATATATAATAGAAATAGAAATATATATATAATAGAAATAGATATATAATATATTATAGATGATATAAGATAATATACTATAATATAATACAAGATATATAATATACTATATAGTAGAAATAGAAATATAATAGAAATAGAAATAAATAATAGAAAAATAATAGGCTAGTGTGGCTAGCCTTTAATTAACACGTGTGCTCTCAGCATGTTAAAGTTATATTGTATTAGACATAATACATATGAAGATCTTAGAATGGTTTAAATATTGTTTATGTGTTCATTTCCCATCAGGCATTATAGTCATACTATAAAATAAAGGTGTGAGTCACATAAAATACTAAATAAGCAGCTATACAGGGCAAGCTACTCATTCTATCTGACATTTACTATCTTATTTGTCTCTAAGGGAATTTCATGAAGATCTCCTCAAAGAGATAAATGCTGATATAGATCTTTGTATTCAGTTCACATATAAACTCTGGAACCTATAATACTAGAATCTGTTTCCAGCAGCTGTTACAAAAAAGTGAATATAAATAATTGAAAGGCCAATCTTGTTTTTACAACATCTCCCAGCTCTTTGGATTTATTATTTATTTGGTTTTATTGCAGTTGTGTCTCTGTGATCTTACAGACTCTATCTATGTTCTCCAAGCCATATCTCCGCTGGGTACCAGTGACTGCTGAATGTGGGATGTTTAGAGAAGCTGTAACACTGAGGAGTAAAGTGTATTATCCTGGTGACATAAGGGACAACCTCTGTGTGCTGTCTGTTGCAAAATTATGCCTCACGCTAAATGCAGGGGGAAAGTATAACACAGAAGTTGTATTTAAAGGTTCTATGGCAAAGTGGCGAACATTAAAGTGGCAATAAACTCAAAAGAAAACATTTGTTATATTGCAGCTTACCAATTCTTAGATGTGGAATGCTGTAAACGGATATATCTATTGGAATTAGCCAAGCAGATAAATGATGATAGCTAGAGGCAACAGAATGCACCCATCGGGCACAAATAAAGTGTAACTGAACTAAGAAAGTGAAGTTTTGCTATGATTTGACGGACCTAGAAATAGAACATGTTTTAAATATTTCCGACGGAACCAATTCCTATCAGGAAAACTGCTCATCTGTATGCTTTTTCCGACAGACCAAAAACGACGCATGCTCTGAAGCAAGTACGAGACGGAAGCTATTGGCTACTGGCTATTGAACTTCCTTTTTCTAGTCCCGTCGTACGTACTGTACGTCACCACGTTCTTGACGATCAGACTTTGGTGTGATCGCGTGTGCGCAAGACAGTTTCAGCGGAATTCCGTCGGAGAAACCTTTGGAGTTTATTCCGACAGCAAAACCGGTCGTGTGTACGCGGCATTATACGTATTCTAAAAAAAATTACCTTCCGTTTAGAATTTCTCCTGAAAAATAGCAGTGCACTTACTAGTATGGGAGGGTGCCAGTGCTGGATTGAACTCTGTGGGGGCCCTTAAGCAGTCGGAACCCTGGGGGTTTCTCGTGTGATCGCTCTACTCGGATAACATTGAATGTGTACGTAGGCCACTAAATGGAGATGACCATCACATTACACATACGTAGGTTGCACCAATATTTTTTTAACAAAAGTGTAATAGATGTTACAAAATGTATTACAATGACAATTAGCAACTCATATAAGGATGCATGTAGAATGCTTGTCATCAGAGTCAGGAAGGGGTCTTGTCCAGAAAGGACATCAGTAAATAGATGGAGTAGGAACATTGGCAGGAGAGACACCTATAGTAATCACTTGTATGTGGTCCTATGAAGATGTTGTCCTGCTATAGTTTCCAGATGCAAAGGGTTAACATCGTCACCGGGAAGTGATAGTATGGTGTCCTAGGAGCCCAGGTACCCTTGTTGAAGAATCAGAAGCAGCACAATGACTTCGGTAGGACGCACCTGAAACCGGAAGTGACGCAACCGAGTCAACCAAGTGCTGACGGTGGGCGTCGCTACTTGTTTCAAGGCGTTTCCTGCCTCTTTATCATGACACGTGCCTACTCTGCCTATTTGGTAATTCACAACTGGCGGGTACCTAGTCACACCTGTGCCTACTTCCTCATAGCAGAATATTTGCAGTGTGAACCTAAGGCTCTGCTGCCTGTAACCACTAGTCTCAGGAGATATGAAGTGAGATTTGGTGATGCCACTACTATGCTGCTCAGTGTTGTTCTTGCTGGAAGGCATGCGCTCTAACAAGATGGCAACCTCTACATAGAGACACAGTGCATGGAAAGTCAGTAACAGGGAAAGATCAACTGCTGGGAGACCACAGGCCAAACTGATGACAAGTCTTTTGCCCTATACCTGTCTTTTTTCTGGGCACAGTTCATGAGTTTAGGTTAAACTTGAATACAATAAAACATGCTACCACCTTGTGTCCTATCCCATACTTTTCTTACTAATCAACGCAGTTCCCTCCATTCATTCACAAAACTCCCCCTTGTGGATAGTTTTAAAGCCTGGACCAGCACATGCTCTTTGATTTGCAGAAAAAAAAGATTGACTATATTACAGAATAAATTAGGCTCAGTGTGCTGGCTCTATTACAGAGTTAATTTAAAATCACTGAGAATGTTGCTGATTCTTCAAGCACCAAAGAATTTCCGGTGCCAAATATATATGTCAGCGAGAGGCATGTAAATTATCTTGGGATCCTTTTATCTTCCATTTGAGTCTTTTCTAACAAACTATGCATGATTAATGGGTCTTTCTTTGTTTGATTGTCAAATTATGTCAATCTCTTTGAATTCTGCAGCACATAATGATTGTTCAGCGTCAGTTGACTGTGCTAATAGAGGAGCTAGAAGAATTTCGCCTTTCTTTGAAACACTACGTAGATTCTGTTTCAGCTCAGTCAGGCTGTCTACAGTAAGTATGTGGTATAACCCAAGCCATTGTCTCTTGTTATATAATTCTTTGTATCACAGCCAGGACTGTATACACCAGTGGTTAGCAGCCATCCTTTGAAGGGTTGAGGTCTTACATTTAAATACAAAAGATCCTGTCTACAAATACCTAATACAAATACAAAGTATGTTCTTCATGTGTTTGTGTCTGTTTGTTTCAGGTCATTGGTAGGAAAACAATTTAGTTTGGGAAGCATTTAAAAGCGTCCCCAGTTTCCCTTGGGCCTACACAATAGGACAATAGCTATATGTGATGGGATCATTGCAAGACCACCCCAACTCTTAAACTTCCATTTTAAAAACACTTCCACAACTGAACTGTGCCAATAAGAGAGAAATAAGCTTGTGAATAAGTTAAAGGTTTTAAAATAATGTTGCTGCAGAAAAACAGGTACCATAATATGGCCTGGTTATATCTTTTATGACCAGCCATAAGTAACACCAGAGCCCCCTCACAGTGCCTGTGCCAATAACAACTCTTTGAAAGTGGCAATTTATGCATCTCCCCCTGCATCCAACCTGCACCACTCAGGCACAGGTTGCCACAGAATGAGATGCAGGAGGTAGATAGCTCTGTAAAATTTTATATTTAGATCCTAATGAGAAAATAGACAGAAATGCACAGGCAAAAATGGTATATTGGTTTCTGACACCAAGAACCCAGTGCTGGTTATTCTCAGGGAAGGCCATGCGACTCGGGAAACAAGTAAAAAAAGTATGCCCGTGTGTTAACCTTAATCTCATCTCTCTAAATAATTATTAACACTTAACCTCCTCCTAGCATCTAATCCTGAAACTTTGGATGGTCAGGAGAACAGGAATAGAGAGGAAGCCTTCCAATAGGGACACTAGTTCTGGTGACCAGGATACAGGAACAGGAAGTTATGGAAAATCTCCTCAACAGGACACAGATGGCAAAAAAAATAAAATAAATACCTGATAGGGGTTATAACGCTCATTTACTCTATACGAGATATAAAAAAAAGTTTTGTCTTTAGTTCTACTTTAAAACAGAACATAGCATTAAACATACAACCATCCCAAAAGTTCCCTCAACTGCTCTCTCTGCCTTGCAGTCTCAATCCCCCTGCTGCATTTTCCATAATGTAAAATAAAGGAAAATAAAGGAGCATATAGCCTGAGAGTGATTATATTTACCAATATCAGCCTGTAGGTTCAATATCAGTTTGGTTGGACTAATAAGTGGAAAGCATTTATGCATAATGTTGGCCATAAACATATCAGCTTTTCAAATATTAAAACTGGTGACGTGTCATGGGAACCATTGGCAAGTTCGCATTGGCATCATTCTGTAAATATATCTCAAAATAGTACAGTATAGGGTAATGAGACTTTAAATATACCAAATGAGAACAAAGTAAAAGTATATATAAATGTTATTGTTGTACAAATATAGAGAAAGGAAAAGAAAAAAAATGACAGCAAAAAAAATGATTAAAAACCCTTTTATATAGAAGAACCTTCTGGTTAATTTAGAACTATATTAATGTACTGTATACATATACTTGTAAACGGTCTACGCGTTTCACAGGATCCCCCACTTCTTCAGGACCATACATGTATCATAGATACGTTATATATAAGGTTCTTACTAAAGTCCAAAGGGATTGGTTAATCGTCACTACTACAGAGGGAAGGAATAAAAAGGACTGTCTCGAGATGTTTTGCCTACTGGCTCATGGGATGAAATCCAGATCCATTAAGGTTAGAGATAAATATTCAGGATGATATATTACATGTATATAAATATAATCCAAGAAGTATGTAGGTAACCTCAACATTAAAAGGAGTGCCCCCAATTAAGTGATGAGGCAAATGATCTCTATAATGCCGCATACACACGGTCGGACTTTCTAGAAAGCTAGGTCCGACGTACTTGCCGCCAGACTTCCGGCGGACTACCGCCGGACTTTCTGAGCGGCCGGACTTGCCTACACACGGCCGGACTTTCCGGAATCCGGTCTTCCCGACGGACTTTCAGAATGAACGGACTTTCCCACACACGGACAAGTCCGTTCATTTTGAACGTGACTTGGGTACGACGGGACTAGAAAAGGAATTCAATCTCGCCGCTTTTTTTGACGAAATTGAAACCTTGCGAGCCCCGTCGCAGGCCCTTAGGTCTGGTATGGAACTTTAAGGGGAACCCCCTACGCCGAAAAACCGGCGTGGGGGTCCCCCCAAAATCCATACCAGACCCCGATCCGAGCACGCAGCCCGGCCGGTCAGGAAAGGGGGTGGGGACGAACGAGCGCACCCCCCTCCTGAACCGTACCAGGCCGCATGCCCTCAACATGGGGGGGTGCTTTGGGGGAGGGGGCGCCTTGCGGTGCCCCCCCACCACAAAGCACCTTGTCCCCATGTTGATGAGGACAAGGGCCTCTTCCCGACAACCCTGGCCGTTGGTTGTCGGGGTCTGCGGGCGGGGGGCTTATCGGAATCCGGGAGCCCCCTATAATAAGAGGGCCCCCAGATCCCGGCCCCCCCACCCTATGTGAATGAGTATGGGGTACATGGTACCCCTACCCATTCACCTAGGTAAAAAGTGTTAATAATAAAACACAACACAGGTTTTTAAAATAATTTATTAAACAGCTCCGGGGGGGGGGTCTTCTTCCGTCTTCGGGGGTCCCTCTGGTTCATCTTCTCCCGGCGTCCGGTTGGTTCTTCTCCGCTCTCCGGCCTCTTCTCCCGGTGTCCCAGGTCTTCGGCCGGCCCCTCCGATGTCTTCAGGTAGCTCTATTGCCAGCGGAGGTCCGGACTTCTTGGCTTCTTGGCTTCTTGGCTTCTTGTGTTCTCTTCTCTTCCCCCAGATGTTGACACGACGCTCTCTCCGGCTGGACTGGTCTCTGAGGGCTGCGTTGTGACTTATATAGGCGGAGACCCCGCCCCCATATGATGTCACAGTCCCTGGGCATGCTGGGACTGTGACGTTTTAGGGGGCGTGGTCGACCACGCCCCCTAAAACGTCACAGTCCCAGCATGCCCAGGGACTGTGACATCATATGGGGGCGGGGTCTCCGCCTATATAAGTCACAACGCAGCCCTCAGAGACCAGTCCAGCCGGAGAGAGCGTCGTGTCAACATCTGGGGGAAGAGAAGAGAAGAGAACACAAGAAGCCAAGAAGCCAAGAAGTCCGGACCTCCGCTGGCAATAGAGCTACCTGAAGACAGCGGAGGGGCCGGCCGAAGACCTGGGACACCGGGAGAAGAGGCCGGAGAGCGGAGAAGAACCAACCGGACGCCGGGAGAAGATGAACCAGAGGGACCCCCGAAGACGGAAGAAGACCCCCCCCCCGGAGCTGTTTAATAAATTATTTTAAAAACCTGTGTTGTGTTTTATTATTAACACTTTTTACCTAGGTGAATGGGTAGGGGTACCATGTACCCCATACTCATTCACATAGGGTGGGGGGGCCGGGATCTGGGGGCCCTCTTATTATAGGGGGCTCCCGGATTCCGATAAGCCCCCCGCCCGCAGACCCCGACAACCAACGGCCAGGGTTGTCGGGAAGAGGCCCTTGTCCTCATCAACATGGGGACAAGGTGCTTTGTGGTGGGGGGGCACCGCAAGGCGCCCCCTCCCCCAAAGCACCCCCCCATGTTGAGGGCATGCGGCCTGGTACGGTTCAGGAGGGGGGGGCGCTCGTTCGTCCCCACTCCCTTTCCTGACCGGCCAGGCTGCGTGCTCGGATCGGGGTCTGGTATGGATTTTGGGGGGACCCCCACGCCGGTTTTTCGGCGTAGGGGGTTCTCCTTAAAGTTCCATACCAGACCTAAGGGCCTGGGATGCCCCCCGCGCTCGCCGCAATGGGAAAATTCGTTTTTCCTATTGCAGCGAGCGCGAGATGCAGTAACCTGCTCCTCCGTCGTATCTGGTCCTTCGGACTAGCATACAGACGAACGGGCTTTCCGTCAGGAACTGAGTCCGGCGGAGGTACGACGTAAAGATTTGAAGCAGGCTTCAAATCTAAAGTACGTCGGATTTCCGCCCGAAACGGTCCGTCGGAAGTCCGATGGAGACCACACACGGTCGGATTGTCCGCCGGACTTGGTCCGGCGGCGTCCGTCGGACTTTTGCAGGTGAAAAGTCCGACCGTGTGTACGCGGCATTAGAGTAACATGTGCTGATATTAGAGTAGGTCCAATACTCCTCTCCTCTGGCAAGATCTGCTAGTTTTTCATGTGCTTAAACATCTAATTCAACTGTTTCAGGCATCTGATTAATTAAAACAATAATTTATTGTACCATATTCTGATCATGCATAAAAAAATGTAAAATAACAAAGCCTCCATATACCATACAATTCATGCAATCTCTCTCTAAATCTTTGATTCAAACCCCACCAAAAACAGTAGTTGAAACGATGGTGAAAAATTCTCAGATTTATTCAGAATATAGAAAAGAATATTTCATTTAGCAATTCGATCGATAGGTGTATTAGCAGCACAGGTTATCACTTTTTGTTTTCAGAGTAACATCTTTGTATTCTGTAAAACATGACAGCATTGCATTGTCTTCTGCAGCGTGTCCATTCAGAAACTTTCCAGCGAGTCCAGATACATCATTTATGAGTTTTGGGAGAATAGTAATATATGGAAAAAGTAAGTAAAGATGTTAATTCTCTGTTTACTAATTATGCTGGTGCACTCAGACTGGAGTATTCATAACAACTTTATAGTAAAAGACAAATTAACCTAAAATTGCTATTTCTGATGACTCTGGTGGGGGAATCACCCAGTAACAAGCTAGCCACTATTAGGCCCCATGCATACTGCAGCTCAAAAAAGCTACTTCTTCAGGCGTTTGAGCTTTTTTTTTTCTCTGCCTATAAAGTACCCTCTATGTCAGCCCATGTGTCCATGCACATTATAGGTGTTTTCAGGAATTCAGTGGCAGGGAAATTTACAGGCAAAAAAATAAATAAAATACCCATCACCTGTGCATTATGAAGACAAAGTTTTGAGCATAAAAAAAGTGTGCGTTGGAACATGAAATATATTACGATGGCATGTGCTGTCAAGTCTCTAAGGCTTTTGGTGTATGCTTTTAGTTTTTATACAGGTTTACTTTGAACAGTTAATTTTCACATATTAACTGATGAAATGTTTACACAGTCATCTCCAAGCTAATTACAGCAAGACATTTCAGCGGAGTAACGTTGATTTCCTGGAAACACCAGAGCTGATGACTACGATGCTCGTACCTGGTTTGTATAATTATCATCACTGCATTCATGGACATTATTATATGCTATTGCATGGACTATTGTGATTCCGTATGTATGGTTAATGTCTAAACATCAACCACTGTTATTATTGCACTTTATCATTTTAATATTCAGAGGCTAAACTGTACATGTTTAGATATACAGTATTTCACAAAAGTGAGTACACCCCTCACATTTTTGTAAATATTTTATTATACCTTTTCATGTGACAACACTGAAGAAATGACACTTTACTACAATATAAAGTAGTGAGTGTACAGCTTGTATAACAGTAACAAATACATAAATTTTTTGTCCCCTCAAATAAAACTCAACACACAGCCATTAATGTCTAAACCGCTGGCAACAAAAGTGAGTACACCCCTAATTGAAAATAACCAAATTGGGCCCAATTAGCCATTTTCCCTCCCCGGTGTCATCTGACTCAGTGTTACAAGGTCTCAGGTGGGGAACAGGTGTGTTAAATTTGGTGTTATCACTCTCACTCTCCCATACTGGTCAGTATGAAAGTTCAATATGGCACCTCATGGCAAAGAACTCTCTGAGGATCTAAAAAAAAGAATTGTTGCTCTACATAAAGATGGCCTAGGCTATGAGAAGATTGCCAAGACCCTAAAACTGATCTGCAGCACGGTGGCCAAGACCATACAGCGGTTTAACAGGACAGGTTCCACTCAAAACAGGCCTTGCCATGGTCGACCAAAGAAGTTGAGTGCACGTGCTCAGCGTCATATCTAGAGGTTGTCTTTGGGAAATAGACGTATGAGTGCTGCCAGCATTGCTGCAGAGGTTGAAGGGGTGGGGCGGTCAGCCTGTCAGTGCTCAAACCATACGCCCCACACTGCATCAAATTGGTCTGCATGGCTATTGTCCCAGAAGGAAGCCTCGTCTAAAGATGATGCACAAGAAAGCCCGCAAACAGTTTGCTGAAGACAAGCAGACTAAGGACATGGATTACTGGAACCATGTCCTGTGGTCTGATGAGACCAAGATAAGCTTATTTGGTTCAGATGGTGTCAAGCGTGTGTGGCAGAAACCAGGTGGTGAGGAGTACAAAGACAAGTGTGTGTTGCCTACACTCAAGCATGGTGGTGGAAGTGTCATGGTCTGGGGCTGCATGAGTGTTGCTGGCACTGGGGAGCTACAGTTCATTGAGGGAACCATACATGTCAACATGTACTGTGACATACTAAAGCAGAGCATGATCCCCTCCCTTCAGAGACTGGGCCGCAAGGCAGTATTCCAACATGATAACGACCCCAAACACACCTCCAAGACAACCACTGTCTTGCTAAAGAAGCTGAGGGTAAAGGTGATGGACTGGTCAAGCATGTCTCCAGACCTAAACCCTATTGAGCATCTGCGGGACATCCTCAAATGGAAGGTGGAGGAGCGCAAGGTCTCTAACATCCACCAGCTCTGTGATGTCATCATGGAGGAGTGGAAGAGGACTCCAGTGGCAACCTGTGAAACTCTGGTGAACGCTATGCCCAAGAGGCTTAAGGCAGTGCTGGAAAAGAATGGTGGCCACACAAAATATTGACACTTTTGGCCTCATTTGGACATTTTAACACATTTAATAGGGGTGTACTCACTTTTGTTGCCAGCGGTTTAGACATTAATGGCTGTGTGTTGAGTTATTTTGAGGGGACAGCAAATTTACACTGTTATACAAGCTGTACACTCACTACTTTACATTGTAGCAAAGTTTCATTTCTTCAGTGTTGTCACATGAAAAGATATAATAAAATATTTACAAAAATGTGAGGGGTGTACTCGCTTTTGTGTGATACTGTATGTGAGCAATAATATTAGCTCTGCTTAAAATACCTGTGCCATATACGAGTCAACAAAAGAGAGGTAAGGCCCAATTCTAAACATCAGATGTTGGAACCTGCCAGAACAGCAGAGCTACTACTATATAGTAGCTCTACTAAATTGGTTTTCCAGATAAAAAGATCCAAGGCTGTCAAACCTATCTTTGCTCCAATACTTAGGCTGGATTTATACCTTTGTGGTGCATTACAGCATGCATCCATGCATTGAATTAGGGTAGCCCATTCATTACTAAATACACTAAAGTTAATTTTAGGGCATACAAACACAATATATTAATTCATTTTTGGTAAAAAATAAAAGATGAGGTTGTGCCAAGTAAATAGTTACCCAAAATGACAGGGCTTTAAATTGTGTGTGCCTGTGAAATGGCAACAAACTTCAATCCCTAGATTTTTGATGCTTTAAAAGCCCCTACAGGTCATCACCTTTTACTGCGAATAATGGACCTAGAATTATTCCTCCCATGATGGCGTGCTTTGCGCTGTGTAACCTATGTATAGCAATTGAAATTTTTGTGCATAGGTGCCCCTGACATTTGCATTTACATTTAAACATGTGTCCATATGGGGGTGGAGGTTCAGAATTAAGGGTTAAGATGAATGGCAACGCCACAGTCACCATGTGCTGCGGTAACGCATTACTACTTGTAAATGACCCCCATCTCCTTGTACAATCTATTTATGAACATTTCCAGTTTATTCAGATAACAAAATCCAGATTGCCACACAAAAATGCTGCACACAGGACTTTATTCCAATGCAATATTTGTAATTGGACCTTACTGAGAACAACAGATCACCCCATGTCTGTAAAAATAAAAGTCTGCAAAAAAAAATGACAGTACAGCTGGTGAGTACGAGCCTTAAAATAAGATTGCTGAGCTGTCAGTTGGTTTTAATAACAGAAGATCTCGATAAGAGTTACTTTTTATGGTGTAATTCACATGCATTACAAGCTTATATTTTCAAATTAGAATTAGCCATTTTAATTAGTGTTCGCGGTGTTATCTCCTGCACGAGTGATTCACCAGGAGTACACTAGCTAAGGCTGCTTGTTTCCATAGACAGTCTGATGCAAAGATGAATCTAGAGGATAGAATATTTATATTATAATTTCATAGTATATCTTCATTGACAGCAATGACATAATGTACACATTAAAGAGGAAGTAAACCCTGATGGGTTTTACTTCCTTCCTTTGCCCCTGCAAACTAAAAGCATAATGTGCTAGTATGCATTGCACTTACCTGGAAACGAAGGCCGCGCTGTCCCTGCTGCAGGCCACATTCATCTTTACTTGTCTTCCTGTGACTGGCTGGAGCCGCGTGACATCACTCCCGCGCATGCGCATGGGAGCCGTCAGTCACGGCACTTGCTCATGAAGAAACGGCATGCAGGCCGTTTCTTCACAGCGCATGCGCCGATGACATCATCGGCGCAAAACACAGCAATTACCTCCTAAACAGCACACGTTTAGGAGATATTTACAGTACCGATAGGTAAGCCTTTTTTTATGCTTACCTATAGGTAGAGCTTCCACAGAGAGGTTTACAACCCTATTTAATAGTTACAGCCCTCCATACAAGTGTGTTGACGCTTAGCATTGAGAACTATAGAGGTTCATAATATGGCCCTCCTCCTAAAAATGTGTTCCCTACCTTTATTTGGATTTGGTATGTTGATGAAATATTAATCTGCCCAATATGTATACTGGTAATGAACATATTTGAACAAGTTAATTAAGGTGTTACTAAACCTCTGTTGCTTGAGAGAATATTTCCTGTTTGAGCTGAGCTTTTCAGGTCACATGATACTGATATCACATATGTGGGCGTGTATACAGATCCTAAATGACAGCCCAGTCCCTCCCTCCTCCTCGCCCAGTACCTAAAAAAGTACACAGCGGGTGGGATGTTACATCTTGATTGATGGATGATCCACCTTCCATAACAGCGTGAGGACACAGGCTATAGTGGAAATCTCCTCCTACCTGAACACTCAGCACTCAGGCAGACCCTGCAGTTTATTATGTGTGGTATACAGATAAGCCAAAAAGGTATATAGTGGCAGTATTTTAATGTAAAAAGAAGATTTAGAAGCTGTGGGCACTGTCATATGCAAGATGATTTCCCACCCCCACCCCCCCCCCCAATTTTTCTAATCATTCATCGTAAGATTTTTAGTCTATTAAGTATATGTTGGGTCAAAAATACAAAAATATTCCATCCCCTTGATCATCAATACATATTTTTAAGAGCACATTTTCTGAAATCATGCAACATTTGGTGTTAGGACACACAATCTTGGGACTGCCTGGCCTTTCTATCCAGACCCCCTTTAACCACTTCAGCCCCGGAAGGATTTGCCCCCTTCCTGACCAGGCCATTTTTTGCGATACGGCACTGCGTCGCTTTAACTGACAATTGCACGGTCATGCGACATTGTACCCAAACAAAATTTATGTCATTTTTTTCTCCACAAATAGAGCTTTCTTTTGGTGGTATTTGATCACCTCTGCGGTTTTTATTTTTTGCACTATAAACAAAAAAAGAGTGACAATTTTGCAAAAAAGACAATATTTTGTAGTTTTTGCTGTAATAAATATCCCATTTTTTTTTGTTTGTTAATCATTTTTTCCACAGTTTAGGCCGACATGTATTCTTCTACATATTTTTGGTTAAAAAAATTGCAATAAGCGTATATTGATTGGTTTGCACAAAAGTTATAGCGTCTACAAAATAGGGGATAGATTTATGTCCTTTTTATTATTTATTTATTTTTTTTTTACTAGTAATGTCAGCGATCTGCAATTTTTATCAGACAGATCAGACACTTTTGACTCTATTTTGGGACCATTGACATTTATACAGAGCTAAAAATAGCCACTGATTACTGTATAAATGACACTGGCAGGGAAGGGGTTAACATGTGTTCCCTATGTGTGTTCTAACTGTGGGGGGATGGGACTGACTAGGGGAGGAGAGAGATCGCTGTTCATACTTAGTATGAACACACATCTGTCTCCTCTCCCCTGAGAGAACCGGGATTTGTGTGTTTACACACACAGATCCTGGTTCTCGCTCTGTCATGAGCGATCGCGGGTGCCCGGCAGTCATCACGCCCGCCGGGCACGTGCTTTGGCTCCGGGGACATGCAGCGGGCGCCTGCTGCGTCATCTTAAAGGAGCGATGTACACAACAGCGATTTGCCCAGCCGAGCCAACCTGCCGCAGTATAACTGCGGCGGATGGTCGGCTAGTGGTTAAGTATAACTAAAGGCAAAACTAATTGTTTGGTTTTTAATAAAGAGAGGAGGGATTACAACACCTGTCATGTTATTATTGGTGTCTGTGCCCCTGTTAGGGAGATTCACCCTCTCCATTTGTCATTATCAACAAGAGTGAAAGTAAAAGAAAATCCCACATTTTGGGTTGTCATCAGAACAGGAATAGAGGAGAAATCTCTCAATGGGGATACAAGTCTGGTGACCCTTGTGAAAACCAGGGATTCCCTCACTTTGCTGGGATTTCTTTTCACATCCTGTTTTGGCTATCGATCAGGAAGTGAAGGAATATCTCCCCAATGGGATACAAATGGCAGAAAAAAATGACAAGGGTTAAAACCCTTAATTAGTTAGTTAGTTAGTTTGCATTTAGTTCTAATTTAAAGTGTATATGTACTGTACGTATGAACCTTCTCAGTGTGAATGAATAGGCAGATCCCTGTCCTTTTGCAAATAGCAAAGCTCCTTTTCCGTATGGCATGTGGATCAGCCTAGGCAAGGGTGGGGGGGTCCCTACTTGGGGACTGTGTCATGGTTATGCAGTAATCTTTCTCTGTCAGCTTACCTTCTCCTCATGTGTTCAGACTAAGAGGCCAGCCACTCACACCTGGCTGGTTTTATAACCTCTCCTCTAAGCATGGCCCCACCCTAGGTCCTATCAAGGAACCCTATATTAATCTGTGCACTGCAAACCAGCAGTGCTGATCAACCATTGTGTGTTAGCTTTCGTATGTACTTGCTGTGTTTCCTACGTCTGATTCCTGTTACCGACTTTGGCTTGTTCTCGACTCTCCCTGTCTGCTTGTGACCCTGACCTTTGACGTGTTATGTTTATCCTTGTCTGCTAGTCCCCCTGACATTTGGCTTATCCCTTACTTTCCTTGTTTTTCCCGCCTGCTGCCTCCTTCCTCTTCTCCTGTAGTCTACCGTGAGCGTGAGCTGTGAGACCCTGGGGGCCGCGACCTGGAGCCAGACTGCAGATCAGTTCATCCTCACCACTAGAGGCTCTGGTGAACACCTGCTGGCTCTTAGACTCCGGGCCCTGGGGAATCTATGCCCTAGCTCCCAGTGGGATCTGCGTTAGTGATCCAGTAGACCTGCTTCCTGAACCTCCCAGGGTTCAATCCGCAGTAGTCAGCCCTAGGGTCCACTACCTAGCGGTGCACTTCCGACTCCTACAGAGTGCATCTGTCACCTGGTCTCAGGTGACCTAACAGACTGCCTGGCCTTTCTATCCAGACCCCCTTTAACCACTTCAGCCCCGGAAGGATTTGCCCCTTTCCTGACCAGGCCATTTTTTGAGATACGGCACTGCGTCGCTTTAACTGACAATTGCGCGGTCGTGCAACACTGTACCCAAACAAAATTTATGTCCTTTTTTCCACACAAATAGAGCTTTCGTTTGGTGGTATTTGATCACCTCTGCTATTTTAATTTTTTGCACTATAAACAAAAAAAGAGCGATAATTTTGCAAAAAACACAATATTTTGAAGTTTTTGCTGTAATAAATATCCCAATTTTTTTCTTTTATAATTTTTTCCACAGTTTAGGCCGATATGTATTCTTCTACATATTTTTGGTTAACAAAAATCGCAATAAGCATATATTGATTGGTTTGCGCAAAAGTTATAGCGTCTACAAAATAGGGGATAGATTTATGTCATTTTTATTATTATTTATTTTTTTTACTAGTAATGGCAGCGATCTGCGACATTGCGGCAGACAGATCGGACACTTTTGACACTATTTTGGGACCATTGACATTTATGCAGTGATCAGAGCTAAAAATAGCCACTGATTACTGTATAAATGACACTGGCAGGGAAGTGTGTTCTAACTGTGGGGGGATGGGACTGACTAGGGGAGGAGAGAGATCGCTGTTCATACTTAGTATGAACACACGATCTGTCTCCTCTCCCCTGAGAGAACCGGGATTTGTGTGTTTACACACACAGATCCCGGTTCTCGCTCTGTCATGAGCGATCGCGGGTGCCTGGCATGCGCATTGGTTCCGGGGACACGCTGCGTTGTCTTAAAGGAGCGACGTACAGCGATTTGCCCAACCGAGCCAACCTGCCGCAGTATAACTGCGGCGGCTGGTCGGCTAGTGGTTAAGTATAACTAAAGGCAAAACTAATTGTTTGGTTTTTAATAAAGAGAGGAGGGATTACAACACTTGTCATGTTTTTATTGCTGTCTGTGCCCCTGTTAGGGAGATTCACCCTCTCCATTTGTCATTATCAACAAGAGTTAAAGTTAAAAAAAAAATCCCACATTTTGGGTTGTCATCAGAACAGGAATTTGAAAAACCAGGGATTCCCTCACTTTGCAGGGATTTCCTTTCACATCCTGATTTGGCTATGGATCAGGAAGTGAAGGAAAACCTCCCCAATGGGTACAAATGGCAAAAAAAGACAAGGTTTAAAACCCTCCCTTACTCTATCCAAAATGAAAAAAATGTTTTGCATTCAGTTCTAATTTAAAGTGTATATGTACTGTACGTATCAACCTTCTCAGTGTAAATGAATAGGCAGATCCCTGTTCTTTTCCACATAGCAATGCTCCTTTTCCGTATGGCATGTGGATCAGCCTAGGCAAGGGTGGGGGGGGGGTCCCTACTGCTTAAGTAAATACAGACTTTTGGGGCTCTGGGAGTGCTGTGAAAAAGAAGGTAAAAATCACAAGATTGTTGTGTCCTAGTACCTTATGGTATCTACTCTTTATGAATCACCTTACATACAATGCCCTGCATAACGTGAACCACATGTAAAATATCCTTTGGTATATAATGTGAGGCCCTCTGCCCTCAGCAGTTTGTAGTGGGAATATTGACTAGGGTAATAGCATTGATCTCTACTAGCTTCATGTAACATGTTCCCTATTTGTATTATCTTCTGCAGCATGTTCACACTCTCTGACCCTCATCTTCTCTATTAGGTCTGCAGTTTCTGGCAGCCCTCTCAAGCATTACATATATTAAACATAATGCACTGCCATTTGGTGATGTCAGGGGCCATATTTGAAGCCCCTTTGCTCATAAGTTGACAACCACTTATCTATGCCGTCAGTACATTATGACATCAGAACGTTTTCTCTATGCCTTAGCAATGTCATACTAAACCCTGCATATCCTTGTGGTAAACCTTGCCGACCTTGTACAATATTATTTCCCCCCATTTCAGACACTGGGTTCTTCAAAAGCAGGCAGCATTTTACTAATTGTTTTTGGTTTGTCATACCACAGACCAAAATATGCCTGTCCATAACTATGTGTCATTCTTTGTATATCACAGTATTACCCCCATACAATCCGCCTATCCATTGGGATTTGTCCATCAGTCAGTTATCTGTTCATTCATTGATGTCTTTGTCCATGAATGTCTACTTATGCATTAAACATAATATAAAATTTACTTGTCCAATGATATTGTGCATTCACATGGTCACATACTGTAACTCTTTGGTGATTCCTGTTATTTGTATTGCTAAAAGTAGGATGAAAATTATCATTCATAATTGATTATAGAACTTACTATTCCATTCACTTCTTTTATTCTAATCCGAGTTTCTTGTTTTCCAGCTTCATGGTGGGTTCTCAATAACAACTGAACTCGTATTCACCTGGAGACATGCCAATATTGTTTGACATAGCATATAAATGAAGAAGACCTAGCATAGCCTCCTTAGTGTATCTATTGGACTGTAACTGGACAGAAGTATCATTTGTCCTTGTCATTATGCCTCCTTACAGTCATTTGTGTCAACTAAAGAAGTTGTACACTACGATAAGCTGGCATTAACCGATCTTAAGCTGTGTATGGTGTTCAGAGACTTTAATATTTATATGTTAGACTAATGTGCCAATAACTGCTCTGTACTTTAACACCTTATCAAATACAAGGCTCAGTTCATCAAGCTATGGCAATCATTATTTATTGTGACAAAAAGTAGAAGAAAAAATTGCACTCAAAAGGTCCAATCACCAGCTAATTGACATAAATTGATACAAATAAAATTTAAAAACAGTGCAGCGTTTTAAATGAACATATAAAGAATAAAAGTGCATACATTTGAAGAAAACAAAAATATAGATGATCAATAAATAGTCCAAAGTGTCAACACCACAGTGACAATCCAAATGTCCACTTCAAAGGTCACCATATGCTATTTGTGATACGCCTGATTATCCAGTAATCCACCACAATGGAGAAAAACATGCACGCTTACCAAAGTTAATGGACTCTCATACCATAAGTACAGAGTCGGACACACTTGTGTGGTTATAAACCACTACTCAAAGGGATGAACACATCTTCAATAGGACCCCACTGGTCTCCGTACATCGATTTGCAAAGTTCCACATACACACTCGTGGCCGATCACAACTCAGCACCCCATTCATTAAACATTTGAGGGAAAACAATGTCACATATTGTAAAACTGCCTGATAAATTTTATTCAAACAAAGAATTAACACTCACAGATTATGATGAGTAACAGCACTTGTAAAAAAACATCTGTCCCTGGGATCAAAACAGTCACTTCGTAGGTATAAGAACGCGATGACATCACAACCACAGGCTCCACCTGACGCGACTGTGGTGTTGACACTATGGACTTTTTATCGATCATCTATTTTTTTGTTTTCTTTATATTTATGCACGTATATTCATGTTATGTTCATGCATTATTTATTGTGACTGTTGTTATTTTCAACAACCAGAGCTGAATCCCATTGCTGCAAATGACTACTCTTATAGCACTTAGCACATGCGTTATAGGTTAATGAACTGAGCTGTGTTATAATATTGTAAAGAAATATAAATGTAAAAAGTCAGCTAATTCTGACCATTGTGGATGGCCGACTGTTTATAAGTGTGCAAAAATATCTGAGAATTCATACAGACTGCAATGTTCTGTTCATTAAATTTGAACAGTGTTTTGGAATATTTATTGACTACATCCAATCAGTGGAAACATAAATGTCCAGGATCATTGTAGCCATATCCAATGGGAGCTGTGAACATCTTATTTATTTTGTGCCTGTAATTGCTAATAAATAGATAACTGTCACTGTTGACTATAGATAGTTTATACCCATACATAGACAAGAATGATTGTCTAATATTTGAAAGTGTTAGCTGTTTCAATATGTAAAGAGTGTACATGTTTCGGCTATTCAGCACATTATGCTCTGGTTGATCCCTGGAGCGTCACAGGGTGGCTACTTCAAAGCAGCGTACATGCTGCACGAGGTACGTGCTGAATACCTCAAAGCTTTACATACATGTGCTAAAAGTTCAGTGTATTTTCAGTGAGCACATATTTTACTTTTTGTTTTAATTTTTGGCAGTGTTTTGCAGCACTTCTTGAAGTTTGTTGAAAGCCTCCTAGCAGCTTACGTAAAGTGGCAGTCAGCACTCCCATTAGAATCTGGGTTCAATATTTACAAACTGGAGCTGTATGGTATTTTAAAAGCTTCAACAAAGCTTGCTGAAAGCTCTGCAAATGCTTTGTCAAAAACTTGCTGTTTACACTGCTCTTATACAAGCTGAAGCCCATTGTGAAACAAGCCTAAATGATAAGGTCGCTTAACAAATAATAAATAAAAATACAGGTAAAAAAAAAATTGCATTTATTATTTATTTTCTTATGAACCTGCAGAGCATTGCACCTGCAATCGGCATTTTGAGGGTGCAAATGTCAGGCTCCTAAAGACTCTTAGTACAGCTGTCTGCCTGTACCTCCCATACGGGCAGACAGTTTCTAAAGAACAGGAAGAATCAATGAATTACAAGGGCGCTCCTCAGCACCCTTGCAGTTCATTGAGAACTACAGCCTGTCTGCTGCAGTGGAAGATGGGACTTGTAGTTCATTCATTCACAGATAGTTGTAAATGAATGAGGCAGTTGTGCGGGTGGAGCCCTGCTGTTTCCAAAATGTGACAGCGTGTGCGCTGTCACAATTAGGGTATTAGGGGGTGTGCGGGGCTGCCGCTGCTTTAGTAATGTGTTCCATGTTACACCCTGAATATGGGTGTAACATGTTACTAAAGGTGAACTTTAAAAAAACATGCAGACAGGCATTGATGAATATGGTAGCTACACCTCTGATAGTAATTTATTTATGCACTTTAATCTTAATAAAGCACAGTAATAAACAGCCCAGTTACAATACCTACTACTGGCAAAACTGTTTGTATATTGTGAATAGATCTGTAAAAAAAATATTTTAAAGAATACTATACTGATCAACAATTGTATTAAAGAATACCAGTGACAAAGTTATAAAAAGAAAGCACTTATTAGTCAGTTGTCTGGTGACTGAAGATTTCTTATTTATTCGATTACAATGCAATAGGTATACCCCTCTGGCTTCAGCCAGAAGCTGGCAATCTACCGTCTGGTAGCTGACATTCTATGATTTGGTAGAGGCTGTGGGCAAGCTGGGGGCACTCAAACTTGCAATGAGGATGCCTCAGTGCACCCACAGATGCCATTCATTCAGGACCACCATTGAGGTGTATTAAAGTACATATAAAATGAGTGTATGGTTTGCTTTATTATTAAGACAATCAGCAGAAATACCAAGAATGCTCACTGGAGTGCCAGGCTGCGCAGAGGTCAGAAGGGGTCCACTCAGGCTCTCAGCAGCATGTTGAGAGACTGAGCCAGCTGCTGGCTCTAAAGTTGAGATCAATCCAGAGCCTAGACCAACTGAGTGACGTCACGGAAATGGGTCACATGAGTGCAGAATGAACTGCACTCCTATGATCCATAGGAGAAGTGGGGCCAAAAAAGCTTTGGCCCTACTTCTTCTTTAAGTTAACCCTAGCACTTACCAATCTAACGCTTAAAAAAAGACTTGATATAATGTTTTAGTTTTTACAAGTTTACATTTATTTATTTATTTATTTTTTTATATCAAATAATTTTTTTATTTTTGTTATTGCTCATTACATTCAAGGATATGACAAAAAAAAGCAAACCACATCTTAAACATTATCTTAAACATTATAAGGGGAATCCCCCTCGGAAAAGCCGAAGGAGTAAATCACATTATGGTATACATAGAATAAAGTAAATTCAAATATATAGTAAGAAGAAAAGAAATAGAAAAAAGCATAAGAGGAAAAAAAAAAGAAGAAAAACTAACAAGACAAACAACACCGAACTAACACCTCTCAGATTAGGATAACTGAATTTCAGAAAACAGTAGGTAGTATTGCCTTGAGTCAAAGACTCCCTTCAATCCCAATTTCTCCAGTCTATTTGACTACTTTGGTCGTGTAGCAACATCTCCTCTCCTATGAACTCATCTCTCCTCCCCTGTCCCCTTCCCTCTTCTCCCCCTCCTCTCTGCTAAATGAGCCGTCATATAATGTATTATTATGGTCAAGCCAATAGGACCATTTTTTAAAAAAAATCTGGGGATATTCCTCTGTGTTTATAAGCTAGCCTTTCTCTTTTTAATGTATAATTGAGTTTCTCGCCCCATTATTTATGAGTTGGGGAAGTAGGAGAAATCCAAGTTTGAAGAATAATTTTACGTGCTAGATATAGGGCCCTAGTCCACATAGTGGACATCTCTACTGGTAATTCTCCATACGGAATTATTCCCAGTATTGCAAATTTGGGGGTTCCTATTATTTCTGTCAAACATAGTGAGTTCAGAGTTGAAAACACTCTTTCCCAATAACAATGAAGCTTGGGACAGCACCAAAGCATATGAATAAGAGAACCATTGGATAAATAACAACGAGGACATAAAGGTGATGTGTATTTTCCCCAGGCATAGAGTTTTTGTGGGGTGTAGTGCGCTCTATGTAAAATAAACAGCTGAGACAATTTCTGAGATGGTGAGAGAGATATCTCAGGTAGAGTCTCCATCTCCCGTATCCATTCTCCATTCAAATCTTCTATATCCTTTTGCCATTGGGTAAAATTATTTACCTGTCTTTCTGTACTCTCTGCAGTTTGTAGGATAAGATAAAGGTTTCCTATTAGCCCTCATTTCGTAGACTGTACTGAGGTTGCCTTCAAGAGGATCTCAGAGGGGTTTTATTGTATTTGGAATTTTGATGTCTGACTTTGTAGCGCGTGGTGTATTTGGAGATACTGAAAGAAATTACTATTTAGTAATTGAAAACGGTCCTTCAGTACATTAGAAGGCATTCAAAAAATTCTGGCAATTTCTTCAGCTCACTTAAATGGTAATTGTATCATATAGGCATATGCCGTGTATATCCCTTATGCTGAGTGATGGTGCGTGCCGCCTCCCATAACCTGTGAGTTAAGTGGAAGGTAGGAAACTTTCTATTCTTATAAAAATGATCGAATTCTATTCGTTGTACTTTAGGAGATATCTTAAATTGAGAGATTATAATATTCTGTATAGGGTACTGCATGTCTACCTCTTCCCAACCGTGCCAATGTTGAAGTTGTGCTGCTATAAAATATAGTCTTGAGTTGGGTATCGCAATTCCACCTCTATCCTTCGCCTGTTGCAATATTTCAAGTTTAATTCTAGGTTTCCCACATTTCCATATAAAGTCTCTGAAAACCGTGTCTATAGTCCTAAATAGTTTTACTGTCAACCAAACAGGACAGTTATGTAGTGCATATAACAATTGGGGCATCCACGCCATCTTCACCAAATTCGCTATGCCTATCATAGTCAACACCAGGTTTTATTTTGTTATCTAAATTTACCAACAAGGAGGAGTACATTCTTATCTATGTATTCATTGACATTTGGGGTAATTATCACTCCTAGGTACTTAAATGATGTAACTTGTTTAATTTGTTGAGCCTGGTGTGGAAGCTCCAGATGTATCGGATCAATGGGCAGTATTACTGATTTGTCCCAATTAATATTAAATCCAGAAAATATCCCGTAGGTGTCTATAAGTGAAATAACTGTGGACAAAGAGGTATGTGTGTCCCCTAGAAACACCAGGGCATCGTCTGCGTAGAGTGCTATTTTTTCTTTGCCTGTATCCCTTCCGAAACCCCGCTATATCTGTGCGGCCACGGATAGCCTCCATGAGAGGTTCTATGGCTAATGCAAAAAGGAGCGCAGACAAGGGACAACCCTGCCTTGTTCCTCTATTCAATAAAAAAGGGTCTGAGATATATCCCTTTATCTGTACTCCTGCATTCGGATTACTATATAAAAGTTGTATCCATTTTAAATATCTTGGCCCAAATCCGAAGCGCTTTAAACAGTTCCATAAAGAGTCCCATTCAATACTGTCGAATGCTTTAGCCGCATCCAGTGACAAAATGGCTCTGTTTCCACTATTATCTATGGGAAGCTGTAGATTTAAGAATAAGCATCTGACATTGCTAGCTGCTGATCTAATAGGGATAAATCCAGACTGATCACGATGAATTAATTTTGTAATATACTTTGACAGTCTGCTTGCCAATAATTTTTCTAACAATTTGATATCTGATGTTAACAAAGAGATTGGACGATTTGCATCAAGACAGGTTTCAGAAGGACAATAATCATTGTTTCATTTATCGAGGGGGCAAAAAGCCCACCTCTATGGCATGATTAAAAACTTCCAGCAAGTCGATTAGCAATACATCCCCATATTTTTTGTATGTTTCCCCTGGAAGACCAGGTGTTTTATTAGGTAGCTAGCTGCTGCAAGTCTTAGCTCTTCCAATGTTAGTGGTCCCTCCAATACCTCTCTTTCATCGTCTAATAACGTAGGTAGGTTAATGGATTCAAAGAATCCTAACATATCCCACTCTAGGTAGGATGCCCTACTTTTGTATAAATCTGGATAGAATTCCTGGAATACCTCCAGGATCTCTGGAGTGGTGTCAGCCTTCTTATGTAAGAGAGATTGTATTTCAGTAATAAATTATACTGGCCGCTGCACTTTTACTATAGAGGCCAATAGGTGCCCTGTCCCTTCTCCCTCTTCAAAGTATGGTTGTAAGAAAAATCTTTTATTTTATGCCTTTTTTATGGCTACCTTTGCACATTGTTCTTGACTGTGTAGCCACACTGTTTGAGTATCTTTATTAGGATTTGCTACAAATAAAAGTTCAGCCTGCATCATATTATCAGCTAGAGTGTTTTTCCCATTGCCTGAATTGTTTCTTTTTTTTTTATATCTGCGCAATGATACGCAAAGATACGCTTTCAGTGCATCCCAATAAATTAAAGGTGAGACTGAGGATTTATTAATTCTCTGGAAAGCAAAAAGGTCTAGCTTAATTTCTTCTGTGGAAAAGAGTGACATCCAATATGGATTCACCTTCCATAAGTTACACCCTGTATTAATCCTGAAAGAAAAATGTAAAACCAGAGGGGAATGGTCTGATACACCTCTGGCCTCATATTTAATTTCACAGAGAAAAGGTAGTAGAGAGTGAGTTCCCAAGTTTAGATCTATTCTGGAGAAAGTTTTCTAAGTACTCAAAAAACATGAAAATTGCTTACTTGTAGGGTACACTGTCTCCAAAAATCTATCAACCCCATCTCCGCTATATATCTAGCAATATTCCTGGCGGATATTGCTTATCCGGTACGTGAAATTTATCCATTGAGGGGACCATATAGTTGTTAAAGTCCCCTATTAGTAGCCAATGGCTATCTGGTTTATCTAGTGTAAACCAAATAAATTCTTTCGATATTTGCGAAGAGTAGAGCGGTGGAATATAAATATTCACCAATACATATGATCGCCCAGCCAATATGCAATACAAGAAGATAAAGCGGCCCTTACTAGCCTTCTTAACATGTCTGCATTAGAAATCCATTCTATTAGATATAAGTATGTAGAGTGAAATTAGGTCTTTAACTGATTCCTCTTTAAATAATGTAGGGTATTAGGGAGTAAATTGGTTTCCTGCAGACAGATTATTGAAGGCCAGAATCTCTTTAATGACGTAAAGATGTAAGAGCTTGCCATTTAGGGGACGTACCAAGACCTCTAACGTTCCATGAGACTACTACATCACTCAGTGGCACCATAAAACACAATTAACATGTAGTTTAACCAAAGATATAGCCCAGATGTGTGCCATCTTGTCTTTTTTCAGATTTATCCATCCATGTCCTTTCACCCCTAAAATCCCAGAGGAGGAAGATAAGGGGGCTGAACAGGGGGAAAGGGGACAAGAGAAAAAAGAGAAAACAGGGAGAAGGGATTGATGAGCTAATGTCTACAAATAGGTGTACACAGACTAACATACAAGACAAACACAAACACAATTGACATAGAAAAACATATATACATTGATAGGGGCTATATGAGTGAGAGAACCACAAAAAACAGTGCTCTCCTTGACCCTTTAATTTCCCTTTTCGTTTTAACTCTTTCTCTCCATATTTTCTTTCCTTTTTCCTTGACCCTCTCTTAACCCCAAAAACACTACGTAACCCTCCCCCAAGAGAGTAGGAGGAGCAAGAAAGAAGAAAAAAATCAAAAATCAAACTGTCTAGGGAATTAATTTGGCGGCATATAATTATCCAACCACTGAGTCGCTAAGTCCGGGGATGCAAAAAGAGTGTATTATCCTGGACCTTTACTCTTAACCTGGCTGGAAATAGTATAGAGTAGGACAACTCCATCTGCCTCAATCGTCGCTTCACCTCCATAAAAACCTGCCCTCTGGCGCGGTACAGCTGCTGAGAGGTCCGAAAAAAACATATCTTTGAGCCATCCGCGCATATATCTGATAATTGTCTGGGTCTCTGCAATATAATGTCTCTATCCTTATAATTCAACCTTTTCAGAATAAAAGTTCTTGATCTTGAAATCTCTCCCAAGGGCGTGGGTCTAGCAGGGACTCTATGCTAAAATGTTCTGCTCCCATAGTGGCCAGAAGCCATTTCTCTATGAATTCCACTGGTGTATTTCCTTCCACCCATTCAGGGAGGCCCACTAGCCTAACATTGTTTCGTCGGAGGCGGTTCTCCAAGTCCTCCAACCGAGATTCATGTGAAGATAGCTGTGTGTTTTTTTTTTATCAGATTTCATAACTGTTTGTAAGGAGTCTTCAAGTGTACTTATTCTTTCCTCTGTTCATGACATTCTTTTACAAAAGGTTTTATTGATAACCATAGCAATTTCATAGTTTAACAGTGTAGAGAATGCATCATGAATAATTTAACATAAAATTTAGCATCTTATAAATAAAATAAGTATGCTAGTAAATCAAAGAAAAACAAAACGATAAAAATATAACAGAGGCTGAAAACAGTTGTACGTTGGAAACATGAAAGTGGTTGGACACACTAAGGTTTCAGGAATGCCCATCGGACCGCGCCTGATTTTTAACAAATACTTGAAGAGTTTGTCTCAACAGGGGCTTAACTGTAAATGTAAATAGTCCTGAGTATCTATCCATGTCAGAAAAAAGGGAGTTTGGGACTTTATATGAAGCAAATGAGTAGTGGAGGAAAATTGATATAAAATATTTATTCATATTGATATCACAGCATACAATCATTTTTCATTTCATGTATATGTGTCTAAGACGTGCAAAGGTTAAACAAAGCACATTGTAACAGAGTATATATAACAACGCATGATCAGGATTATAGATGTATCGGTAAATAAACAAAAAGAAGATGGTATGAGCATGTACCACAAGCACCATGCCCGCCGCTGGCACATGCACCCACAAAAAATCTGTGTTCCTACAGAAAGATATATAAACATCATACAGTATAATGATAGTAGGTAAATCAATAAATAATGGTCCGTGTAGCTGTAGCATCGAGTAAAGCTCTACGCGTTTCGTGGGTTTACCCACTCGTCAGGAGCAGATGCAGCAAGCAGTTCTATAAAATGTACATAAAAAAAATTGTAAAGGACTATATTCTGAAAGGGAAATTTTCTCAAAATTATACTTCAGCTAAAGGCACTCACCAACCCAGACCAGAAATGCAGTGCGGGATAGCCGGTACATGGTCGGCCGAGAACATACCCCCCGCACGGGAGCTGAGGCGGCATAGTGCACGGATGCAACATCAGAAGGTGAAAGGGGCGTGTAGGAAGTGAATAGAAATTCCATGTGGCAATAGTTGAATATATTCCATATAGCAGAAGTATCTGGAAATAAATTATTGAATATGTGTATAATTATAACAACCTATTCTGAGTAGGAGTAATAATTTTATATGTAAGTAAATCCAATGTAGCTCCACAGGAAAGAAAAATGTAGTGGGGGTAGTGCCTAACGATATGGGAATATATATTGAGTAATGGGTAAATACATGGGACTATAATAATGTGGAATTCATGTGGCAATAGTTGTAGTATACTTCATCAAGCAAGAGCATCTGCAAATAAGATCTTTTTTGGATATGTATATAAAGTAATAACGGCCTATTTAAAGTAAGACTAATAGTTTTATATGTAAGTAAACCCAATGTAATGCCACAGGACATGGTGATGTAGTGGGGGTATTGCCCAAGAATATAAAAATGTATATTAAGTGATAAGTGAGTTCATAGGACTATACAAGTGTGGGAAACTAGAAAAGAGTGATGGGTAAGAAAAATTAGGTGGACAGAATGTTTAACTCGGAATGAGCCAAAGGAAAGAGGAGGGAAAAATACAAAGCCAAAGAGGAAAGTCTTACCAATGTTGTAACTAGCAATGCCAAAAGGTGGACATGACTAGTATGCCGTGACCCCAGAGGGAGACTGGTCAATAGATCAGCTCACTGCAAGGGGGATATACAAATATGCCGCCAACGTCCAGCCAATGGGCCAATGGGGGAGAAGATGCCGCACCTGAACCGAGTGAACACTCGGTAAACGGCGCGGAGACTCCCTCATATAAGCGCACTAGATGTTATGGCTGGACGTTGGCGCAGTGACGTCAGGAATGACGTCATGCACACGACGTACCCGCCGTCACACAAACAGCGTGACAGGCGTGGCGCCAATGCGCGAAGGGGCGCCCGCCCAGTCCCCCCAAGCGCAGGGCCAATGAGGGGAGGAGAGGGAGGGGCCCACTAGGTGCATCGCAGCTCCCGCGATGAAGAAAGAACCCCAGCCGAATCCATGCACCAAACAACCAACACACAACAAGTGGCCCAAGGCAGAGAGAGTGTATATGTTGGAGCTATGAGTAAAAGCAGTTAATGTGGGTAAATGGAACCTGCCTAGGGGATGCTGCATATAAATAGTATTTAATATTCTGTACAATGCTTGCAAATATAGATGTTCATAAATGCTGTATAACAAATATTGACAATATCCATATATAAATGTATTAACCTTATTAGAAGGTCCCCTATAAATGAGGGCAACCTCACACAGGGATGGCAGGGGAACACTGCCAATCCCACATACTCAATTGCTTCCATCCCGATATCTGAGTACAATGAAGGGGGAGTTGGGACTTTAAATGAGGTACCCAAAGGTGCCTCCATCCCTATATTAAATGCCAGAAAAAAGGGAGTTTGGGACTTTATATGAAGCAAATGAGTAGTGGAGGAAAATTGATATAAAATATTTATTCATATTGATATCACAGCATACAATCATTTTTCATTTCATGTATATGTGTCTAAGACGTGCAAAGGTTAAATAAAGCACATTGTAACAGAGTATATATAACAACGCATGATCAGGATTATAGATGTATCGGTAAATAAACAAAAAGAAGATGGTATGAGCATGTACCACAAGCACCATGCCCGCCGCTGGCACATGCACCCACAAAAAATCTGTGTTCCTACAGAAAGATATATAAACATCATACAGTATAATGATAGTAGGTAAATCAATAAATAATGGTCCGTGTAGCTGTAGCATCGAGTAAAGCTCTACGCGTTTCGTGGGTTTACCCACTCGTCAGGAGCAGATGCAGCAAGCAGTTCTATAAAATGTACATAAAAAAAAATTGTAAAGGACTATATTCTGAAAGGGAAATTTTCTCAAAATTATACTTCAGCTAAAGGCACTCACCAACCCGGACCAGAATTGCAGTGCGGGATAGCCGGTACATGGTCGGCCGAGAACATACCCCCCGCACGGGAGCTGAGGCGGCATAGTGCACGGATGCAACATCAGAAGGTGAAAGGGGCGTGTAGGAAGTGAATAGAAATTCCATGTGGCAATAGTTGAATATATTCCATATAGCAGAAGTATCTGGAAATAAATTATTGAATATGTGTATAATTATAACAACCTATTCTGAGTAGGAGTAATAATTTTATATGTAAGTAAATCCAATGTAGCTCCACAGGAAAGAAAAATGTAGTGGGGGTAGTGCCTAACGATATGGGAATATATATTGAGTAATGGGTAAATACATGGGACTATAATAATGTGGAATTCATGTGGCAATAGTTGTAGTATACTTCATCAAGCAAGAGCATCTGCAAATAAGATCTTTTTTGGATATGTATATAAAGTAATAACGGCCTATTTAAAGTAAGACTAATAGTTTTATATGTAAGTAAACCCAATGTAATGCCACAGGACATGGTGATGTAGTGGGGGTAGTGCCCAAGAATATAAAAATGTATATTAAGTGATAAGTGAGTTCATAGGACTATACAAGTGTGGGAAACTAGAAAAGAGTGATGGGTAAGAAAAATTAGGTGGACAGAATGTTTAACTCGGAATGAGCCAAAGGAAAGAGGAGGGAAAAATACAAAGCCAAAGAGGAAAGTCTTACCAATGTTGTAACTAGCAATGCCAAAAGGTGGACATGACTAGTATGCCGTGACCCCAGAGGGAGACTGGTCAATAGATCAGCTCACTGCAAGGGGGATGTACAAATATGCCGCCAACGCCACGCCAATGGGCCAATGGGGGAGAAAATGCCGCACCTGAACCGAGTGAACACTCGGTAAACGGCGCGGAGACTCCCTCATATAAGCGCACTAGATGTTATGGCTGGACGTCGGCGCAGTGACGTCAGGAATGACGTCATGCGCACAACGTACCCGCCGTCACACAAACAGCGTGACAGGCGTGGCGCCGATGCGCGAAGGGGCGCCCGCCCAGTCCCCCCAAGCGCAGGGCCAATGAGGGGAGGAGAGGGAGGGGCCCACTAGGTGCATCGCAGCTCCCGCGATGAAGAAAGAACCCCAGCCGAATCCATGCACCAAACAACCAACACACAACAAGTGGCCCAAGGCAGAGAGAGTGTATATGTTGGAGCTATGAGTAAAAGCAGTTAATGTGGGTAAATGGAACCTGCCTAGGGGATGCTGCATATAAATAGTATTTAATATTCTGTACAATGCTTGCAAATATAGATGTTCATAAATGCTGTATAACAAATATTGACAATATCCATATATAAATGTATTAACCTTATTAGAAGGTCCCCTATAAATGAGGGCAACCTCACACAGGGATGGCAGGGGAACACTGCCAATCCCACAAACTCAATTGCTTCCATCCCGATATCTGAGTACAATGAAGGGGGAGTTGGGACTTTAAATGAGGTACCCAAAGGTGCCTCCATCCCTATATTAAATGCCAGAAAAAAGGGAGTTTGGGACTTTATATGAAGCAAATGAGTAGTGGAGGAAAATTGATATAAAATATTTATTCATATTGATATCACAGCATACAATCATTTTTCATTTCATGTATATGTGTCTAAGACATGCAAAGGTTAAACAAAGCACATTGTAACAGAGTATATATAACAACGCATGATCAGGATTATAGATGTATCGGTAAATAAACAAAAAGAAGATGGTATGAGCATGTACCACAAGCACCATGCCCGCCGCTGGCACATGCACCCACAAAAAATCTGTGTTCCTACAGAAAGATATATAAACATCATACAGTATAATGATAGTAGGTAAATCAATAAATAATGGTCCGTGTAGCTGTAGCATCGAGTAAAGCTCTACGTATCTATCCATGTAACCATCTCATCCAAGGCTATGCCCGGTGGCCAGATGGATTCTTAGGTGCAACTGAGAAGTAAGAGTATTGAGAGGGAGGTTAAAGAACTAGGGGTTGAGATTAGCTAAGAAGGGAGGAGTAAAGAATAGGGGGGAAGGAGAGAAGAGGAAAAAAAGGGGGGGTAGGTCCTCGCGGTGGGAAGCAAGAGTGCATTAAATCCGAAGAAGGGTGGTATCAAATCTGGTGGGTTTAGTATATTCGACCCATGGCCTCCATACCTTCAGGAACTTATCATGAGTGTAAGAAATGACAGCAGTCAGCTTTTCGTTATATAACCATTATATCGTCCATGCAATTCTAAACCGCCTCAAAACTTAGTGCCTGTGTCTTCCATGCCCTAGCTATCGTTAGTTTGGTTGCAGTAAAAAGATACAGAGCCAGTTGGCACTCCGAGTGAAGCAGTTCTGCAATTGGGTTGCAGAGAAGTGCTTCATATGGATCTTTTTTTAGGTCAGCATGGAGTATGTTTCGGAGGAGGGAGTAAACTCTGATCCATAACCTGCGTACCCTCAGACAGGTCCACCAGATGTGCGTCATTGTGCCCTCCTGGGAGCATCCTCGGAAACACGGGGAGGTAGGCTGGAATGAAAAGTCTAGCTGGTGTGTAGTACCACCTGTAATGTACTTTATAGGCATTTTCTAAAAACATGACGTTCTTTGAGCATTTGGATATCGTTAAAGTCATGACCTGCCAGTCCTCCGGATCAAGCTGTTTTCCTAGTTCCCTTTCCCATTGAAGGTGATAGGGCCGTGTCGGTGGTTTTCTAGAGGTAATAATAGAAGAATAGATCAGTGATAATAAACCTGAGGTTTGGGGTCTAGCTCTGCAGAAGTTCTAAAAGGGGGTCAGAGAATAAGGGGTCAGTCGAAATTTTATAAGCCCCTGGAGAAAATGGCGAATCTGTAGGTAGCTGTAGTGTTCCCGTAACAGGATATCATGAGAGGAGCGTAGAGCCTCAAATGATATTATCCTAGGGGGGGGAAAAAAGAGTGGATGTCCGTGAAACCGTTTGTCTTCCACCAGGAAAACTGCTGGGGATTTTCGCAGCCTGGTGGGAACAATGGACACTGGAGAAGTTGAAGTAAGGGTAGATGAGGAGAAATCAGGCCGAGTACTTGACCGAGTCCCATATGCGAAGGGAATGGGCCAGAGATTGCCCCCTCATGAGAGGGCGATGTGTGGAGCGGAGCCAGGGCAACGAGGAGATGGGTGTTGGGTGGGAGTCCACTAGGTCTATAGTGGCCCATAGCAGCATTTGGTGTTGTGCATGGAGTTGGGATAACTGGGCTATGTTTGCAGCTATTTAGTAGGTTTGTAGGTTAGGGACTGAGAGTCCTCCACTGATTCTGCGGGCATATAGTATTTGCTTATTGATCCTGGGATGGGTAGAACCCCACACAAATTTCAGGATTTTATGCTGATGTATTCGTAGGATATGCGGCGGAAACGGCACCGGTACGGCTCTAAAGAAGTAAAGTAATTTAGACGGGTATGGCATACGAATTGCCACGATCCTGCCGAACCAGGATAATGGGAGATGAGCCCAGGAGGACATGTCCGTCAGCTTCTTAAGTATAGGAAGAAAGTTTGCCTTATAGAGTCCCGCGTAGGTTGGGGTGAGCCGGATCCCCAGGTAGGGTAATGAGGTCAGCCATTGGAATGTGAAGCTGTTTTTTAAGGTTATCAAGTCCGAGGGCAGAAGATTGATTGACATGGCTTTTGATTTGCCAGAGAGGGAGGCAAAAGAGTCTAGTAAAGAGAACAGGTTAGGTAGGGTGATTCTAGGGTTTGTTAGGGTTATAAGGATATCATCTGCGAACAGTGATATCTTATGGGGTGTGCCTGCTATCTCAACACCAGTTATGTCCGGGTGAGATCGGATCGCCTCTGCCAACGGTTCCATGGCCAAATAAATAGGAGTGGGGAGAGTGGGCAGCCTTGCCAAGTTCCCCTTCTAATGGAAAAGGGAACTGATTTGAAACCATAGTGTTTGACCTTAGCCTGGGGGGAGTCATATAGTGCCATTACCCATTGCAAGAATTACGATCCGAAGCCATAGTGGCTGAGTACTGTCTTCAGGTAAGGCCAGGACAAAGTGTCGAAGGCCTTGTTCATGTCAAGAGACAGTAACATAGTTGTTATAGACCGGCTATGGGCTATGTGCTGAAGTTGTATTATACGTCTAATAGCGTCTCCTGCTTGTCGCCCCGGAATGAACCCCACCTGGTCCTTTTTGACCAGTCGTGGTAAGAAGGAGTTTAAAAGATTGGCCAGGATCTTGGTCAGTATTTTAATGTCTATAATAATAAGTGAGATGGGCCTTAAAGTGGTCCAAGACGAGTGGTCACGGTCAGGTTTTGGAATCATAACAATATTAGCAGTTAAGAGGTTGGGGGTGAGTGCATGGCCATCTTTTACTGCATTGAACATAGCTGTTAAATGGGGGGCTAAGACGTCTGCTAACTTCCTATAGTAAAGGGCTGTGAAGCCATTTGGGTCTGGACATTTGCCTACTTTCAGTTCTTTTATGCCCTGTAATACTTCCGTTAACTGAATGTCTCGGTCCATTAATGAAGTGTGTGTATCGGACAGTTTAGGCAAAGTCAGTCCTGTCAGGAAGGAGGCTGAGTGGGGGCCTTGTAGAGGATGGTGAGGCGGTGCCTAAATTCTTCCAACACTTTCAATGGGTTACCTGTGAGGACATTATGTCTAGTGCGAAGAGTGATAGGGTTGTGTTTTGGAGTAAAGGTGTGCAGCCTATTGGCCAGCATTGAGTTAGGTCTGTTGGCTTTGGCATACCATTTCTGGCGGGCTCAGCGTAATGTACGTTCTGCCTCTTCAGTGAGGCATAGGTTGAGTTCTATATGCGCCCCATCTAATAATTTACGATTAGCCGGAGTAGGGGACTGTTTAAAAATTGTGGATAGGGAGTCTAGGCACGCTTCTAAAGAGTACCGCATTGCTATTCGTTGTCGCTTGTGTTTTGCTGCCAGTTGAATTATATGCCCCCTGAGTACCGCTTTGTATGCTTTCCATAGAGTCACCTCGGAGGAAGCCGACCCAGCGTTAAGCCTGAAATATTCCACTGAGGCTTGAGTATTATCGGTGAGGACTTCCTTAAAATATAAGAGTAAGTCATTCATAGTCCAAGGGGAATATTGCGGTTTGCTGAGTAGTGAGTGGCATATGACCAAAACAGGGTCATGGTCTGTCCAAGGAGCTGCTAAAATGGAAGCAGACACAACCAGGGGGAGATGTTTCCTCAGAACAAACATATGGTCAATTCTGGAATGGGAATGATGGGGGTGGGAGTAATGGGTATAGTCCCTGCCAATGGGGTGTAGCTCCCTCCAGATATCTACCAGGTCACGACTTTGTAAAGTATGTGTAAACTTTTTTGCATTGGGTGATGGAGCTTTGTGTTCCGAGGGGTACTTATCCAGAGCAGGGTTCAGCGTAACATTAGAGTCTCCTACTAAGAGGAGAGTGCCTCTCTGGTGGGACTGCAACAGGGAGCAGATATGGGAGAGGAAAGGTCCCGGATTATTATTTGGAGCATAATAAGTTATGATGGTGACCTCCATGTCCTGAATAGTGCCTTGTAGTAAAAAGTACCTATCATTTGGGTCAGCAATCTCTCTACTGCAACTGAAGGGGACCGACTTGTGTATGGCAATCAAAACGCCCCTTTGTTTAGTCGGGCCATTAGCTAGAAAAACTTGAGGGTACAGGGCATCAAAGTATTTAGGACAGGAAGTTGAGAAATGGGTCTCCTGTAGGCATGCTATGTTCACTTTCTGTTGCTTAAGATATTTAAAAATTTTAACCCTTTTTTGGGGGGAGTTCATTCCCTGCACATTCAGGTATAGCCAGTTAAGCATCATGGTACATGGGAAGTTAGCCATAAAACTACTTTACTCACCCACCGCGAGGACCTGAAAAAGGGAAAAGGGAGGTAGAGAAGGAGTTAAACAAAGAAAAGAACAAGGTAGAAGGGCATACTATAGTACATATAATGGCCAGTAAAAAATTGTAGCATATAGTGCTGAAAAAGTGCAACTGGTTGTGGGGCTAAAAGCCCACAAGGGGGCTGGATGTTGGTTGGGACTAATGTTCCAACCAAGAGCCAACACATGGGGGGAGCAGTGGTCTAACGGCACTAAAGAGGAACACAAACATCGTAAGATATGTGGTTGCCTTTTATCATAGGTCTCTCTGTCGCCCTGGGTTCCCCTCCACTGTCGAGGGGGCCCATGGCGAGTGAGTGACCAAAATGACATTGAGGTATTCTCATATGGCTACAAATATATAGAGAGGGAGAGGCAATCAATCTCAATAAAAATGTAAATCATAACACTAACAGGGTGAGGAAATAACAACATATTTTGAAACCCACCCACCTCCCAGCGGGGACGGGAGACTACTGTTAGCAGTCAGGTAAAAAACAAAACTCGACAGAGCAAGATAGAACAAAGTAGAACCTGTCAGGTGCCAAAGTGTCAAGCCAGATTGAGGGCTCAATGTCTTGCATCAGTGAGGCCGCCACATTCCGGAGGCACTATCTCGCAGTTGGGGCGCCTCAGGGGGGGCCCAGTTCTGTGAAGTTCTTGAAGAAGTTGAGTGTCAGTTCACATTCTATTAAACGGAAAAAAATAGCATCTGTGAGAACAGTTCTGTCTATTACCGACTCAGTAACAATGTGCTGGGTATCAGCAGGTGCTAGACATAATGTAGGTCCGAAAGCAGTAGGAGGCAGGCTTAGGGTTTCATGGAGTCATTCGTAACTTTTCTGTGTAGAACCGTCAACGTGAGAGTTTACATGTCATCAGCCCTTAGGGCCCGCTATGAACCTTTGGGCCTGCAGGTCTCGTAAGGCCTGCGAGCCGGGTTGAGACCTTTGGAGGGGCTGAGGATCTGGGCCGGGAGGAAGAAGAAGGTGCATCTCCCTGGGAAGGTGGTATATCCAGCTGCAGTTCCTGGAAATTATGTTTCAGGTCGGAGGGGGAGGATGCGTGAAACTGGCAACCAAGATGCGAAAATGAAAGTTTAAAAGGGAACCCCCATCTATATTTGATCCCTTGGGTCTGCAGGATCTGGAGGTAGGGTTTCAGGCCCCTTCTCCTAGCAATGGTTACTGGAGAGAGATCCGCAAAAAGCTGAAGGGGGTTACCCTGGAAAGAGAGATCTTGCTGTGCAGCTTGGAGGAGCCGCTCCTTGGTGCGGTAAAAATGGAACTTGATGATGAGATCTCTTGGGGGGCCCTCTGACGGCTTGGGTGCTAGGGATCTGTGTATATGGTCAAATTCCAGTCTCTCCAGGGGTATCTCAGGTGCCAGCTCCTGGAAAAAGGCAGTTGCTGTACCCTGCAAATCAGTAATTTTTTCCGGGACTCCGCAGATATGAAGATTATCCCTGCGGGCCCATTTTCAGCATCTTCTAGTTTGTCTTGCAGGGACTAGAGCTCTGCAGACAATTTATCCACCTCTTCTTCATGGCCTTAAAGCACAGTGGTTGCTAAGTCCATTCTTTGCTCTAACTGGTTAGTGCGGTGGCCTATCTCTTTAAGTCCTTTTACAAGGTCAGAGGAGAGCTTGCGTGAGGCCTGTGTGATTTCATCTCTCACAATGGAGCGAAATCTGTTCAGCAGGGCATCTGAGTCTGCATGCATCAATCAAGCAGCCATCTTCCCTACTCGCGTGCATGCGCCCCCTAGGGCTGCGATTTCAACTCTTGTCACAGGGTAAAGTCAACCTGTCCATCCCTGGGGGTCACAGCCTGGCCGGCCAGAGTGCTCTAGCCTCCAGGGGTGGCTTACCGGTCTCAGAGGAGTCAGAATAGTGAGCGCTGGGTGCAGCAAGATGGCCATCGGGTGCAGCAAGATGGCCACCCTTCACAGGGCCGGAGCTGTTTTGCCACCTGCAGCCCACCGTGGAGGGGTGTCAGTGAGTGCCATGGGTGACGGGTGGTCTCCGGTTGCTGTGTGGAGGAAAAGCCGTGTAGAGGGAGGTCTAGGAGGCCAATATTAGGCGCCAGCATCGCAGCCGGGTGTAGCAAGATGGCCACCGCTCCCTGGGCTAGGCCAGGGCCGTGGCCTGTCCCCCAGGTGGCCTCAAACACTGAGAAAAGCCGCAATATCAGTCTCGAGTGGCGCGCTGGCCGTCTGATTAGCGTTAGATGCTGCGTGGGGAGCAGGATCACCTTGCTGGAGGATGGATGCCAAGGATTCTGCAGGAGGATGGCAGGAGCTCTGTAGCAACACGTCCCATTCAGACCCCGATCAGGCCACGCCCCCTCCTGCTCCTGACATTCTTTCTTTAAAGGTGTGCATATCTTGTCTAATCAGACTTAAATCTTCCTTCATTCCCTCTAGATTGCGGGATAGAGAGTTCACAGAGCTATTGCATATGTTGATAGCATTCATTATATCTGTCAGCGTGATTACATTCTCTTTATTTTAGCTGATATATCATGCAAGTCACTTTCTGAGGCAGCATTGCTCATAGTGTCATCTGGCTGATTCCACATGGCTGCCTCACCTTCCACTATAACTTGTCCAACAGCATTTTCCTCCATAGCTGGTCCCTGCGGACCCTGCGTTGGATTAGGTATTATAGCCTGAGCTTTGTCCTTAGTCATAAACAGAGGTATGAGCAAATTTTTCAAGCCGAGCAGTTTAGTCTTGTTGCTTTTCTTGAGACTTGCTCTGGTGTTTCTTATCTGCACTGTTCTGTGAGGAACACTTGTTAGAAACATGATCAACACCCCCCATATCCTTATTGCCTCTACGAGTCATACCCTGTTTCCCCGAAAATAAGACCTAGTGTGATTGTCGGTGATGGCTGCAATATAAGCCCTACCCCCCCAAATAAGCCCTAGTTAAAGTCCTTGTAGGTCTTATTTTCAGGGTAGGTCTTATTTTCCCACTGGCTCACTGATTCACAGTTCAATCTAGCGTGCACACTCAGATCGTTTTCTCAACCTTCTCTCCACCTTCCCATGTTTATTGGTCTAGTTTTCCTTCACCACGGGTAACAGTGATAGATATTATCACACAACAGCCCGGAGGTATATACTGTATAGACTATATAGACTGTATAGACTTACTTGAGTCATATGAAGGTCACTTGTGCACTTATGCTCTTGAAGACATGCTGGCTTGAGAGGGCTGACAGGTAACCTAGTAGCAGTGGATAATGCTCCAGTAACACCCCGTTCCAGTACACAAGTCACTGCACTTGGGAAGGAAAGCAGGAAGAGATAGCTGCAGTGTAGCCAAGCGTAGCCAGGATCCGAGAGCTGGGTAACAGCTGTGAGGGCTCCAGAGGTGCTCCGAGAGTGCTCCGTTCTCTGGTCAGGTGCACAGGATGCTACACGTGGCCCAGGTGCAGAGGAATATAGTGGCGGTTTAGCCATGCATGGACTTGAGCCGGGAGCTGTAAGTCAAAAGCCGAGAGCGGGGAAACTGAAGCCAAAAATGCCACCTGTGAGCCGTACACGGAGGACAGGAAGCCAACGCAAACACCAGACAGGGCAGATGAGGCCAGAACTTAGCAGGCGCTGTCGTGTCTATGACGCAGCTCAGTGATTCAAAGGTTCCGGTCAAAGAATAAGAAGGATCAATAGGAGAGCTCCATCCCTAGCATCCACCCACAAATGTCATGATACATTTTGTTCCTAGGGTTCCTCCAGAGATTGCTAGGGATTCCTTTAGCTGTGACTAATTGACCTCAATTCTGATGGTGCCCACATAGTTCTGGGTCAAATGCTACTCTGCAGAGCCAGGCCAGCCATGACAGCAATGATTGTTTTAGCGGTGTGTGAGGGGGCATTCCAACCACAGACAGGGTTGAAATAATTTTAGCAGAGACCTGAAAATTATTTTAAGGGTTCCTCTGGTGAAGAAAGATTGAGAAAGGCTGTTGAAAAGCATGCCAGAACTCCTGTCCATCCGGACCTAGTAGGGTCTAACACAAACAAAGCTAGCTTGTATACAAAACTAATTTAAAATAAATCAAGTCAAACCCTAACTAAGCTTAAATCTACTCCCACTCCCATTTTAAGCCTATTCTATCTACCCTGTAAAAGGAAAGATGCCTATATGTACCTGTTCTGAAGTTGCTCCAGTCCAGTCACATGATCAGGTCCCAGCGCCGGCTTCATTTTAGAGGAGAGACATCCTCCGCTTTCCGCCAGCATAGGGGGTGCGCGCATCGCCAAGGAGCCGATGTGCATGCCCAACAGCCGTG
Source organism: Aquarana catesbeiana (assembly GCF_042186555.1). Lineage (NCBI taxonomy): Eukaryota > Metazoa > Chordata > Amphibia > Anura > Ranidae > Aquarana > Aquarana catesbeiana. The sequence continues at coordinate 563,345,159 of NC_133328.1, forward strand.
TTGTTCGCCGGGCACTTGCGATCGCTCATGACAGAGCAGGAACAGGGATCTGTGTGTGTAAACATACAGATCCACGTCCTGTCAGGGGAGAGGAGACAGATTGTGTGTTACTAGTATATAGGAACACCGATCAGTCTCCTCCCCTAGTGAGTCTCATCCCCCACAGTTAGAACACACAGTCAGGGAACACAGTTAACCCCTTGATCGCCCCCTAGTGTTAACCCCTCCCCTGCCAGTGACATTTATACAGTAATCACTGGCTATTTATATCACTGATCGCTGTATAAATGTCAATGGTTTAAAAAAAGTGTCAAAAGTGTCCGATCTGTCAGCCGCAATGTCGAAGTCACAATAGAAATCACAGATCACCGCCATTACTAGTAAAAAAAAAAAATAATAAAAATGCCATAAATCAATAAACTATTTTGTAGGCGCTATAATTTTTACGCAAACCAATCAATATACACTTATTGCGACTTTTTTTTACCAGAAATATGTAGAAGAATACATATCGGCCTAAACTGAGGAAAACATTTGTTTTTGTTTTTTTTTTTTTTTTTTTTTTTTTTTAATTTATTTTTATTCAAATTTTCCTTATAGGACACAAAGACATAAAGACATATACAAATTGGTTGTCTAGCTTGTACAGGTAATATCGCAAGTACATCAGGTAAAAAAAAAAAAAAAAATGAAAGTGAAAGAAAAAGAGAGGAATACATCCATGCAATACAATTTTAACATGTAAGTGAAAAGGGGATTTTTGGAATTTTTGGGCCGCCCCCCCACTGCCCATAAAGGCCTATACCTATTAACTAGGAATTACATTTAATCGTCGATTCTTGGTATCGTAACTGAGGCTAGTCCAACATTAGTAAGCAATGTTCATTTCCTCCAGCCACCCACTCCAAACCTTATTAAATTTCAATTGGCAGCCTCTATTAAGATAGGTATCTTTATATAGTGGAAGATTATCGTTAACCAAACGTTTCCACTGGACATTTGTGGGGGGATAGGGCTTCTTCCATTGAAATGTTATGGTTTTCCTAGCGTAAAATAGAAGCAAGCCAATCATCGTGCGTTTAGCTACAGCAGGAACTAATTTTTTTATAAGGCCCAACATACAAATCTCCATAGACAGTGGTAGATTAGTGGATGCAATTTTATTGATTAGGCCTAGTACCTCCCCCCAGAATTGTTGTATCTTTGGACAATGCCAAAAGATATGGGAAAAATCTCCGGGGGTGTAGCTACATCTCCAACACTTAGGGGAGTGGGCAGGATTTATCAAATGAAGTCTGTGGGGAGTGAAATACGCCCGGTGGACTATTTTAAATTGGACTAACTTGTCACGTATAGAGACTAGCGAACTAAAAGGGAAGTCCCAAACACCATCCCAATCTTCGCCACTCAAAGCTGGAATGTCACGCTGCCAACGGGACAAAAGGCCGTCCAACGGAGGCAAGGACTCATAGATTAAATGCTGATATATGTGAGATATAGGTTTTTTTGTACAACCGGATCTAAGAGTAGTCTCCAGTTTAGACTGTATTAATATACAGGACGAACGTGGGAATTGGGCTTCGAAAGCATGCGAAAGTTGAAGATAACGGAACTGATAGTGCTGCGGAAGATTATACTGGGAGGAAAGCTGACAAAAAGAAAGCAGTGAGGTGCAAGACACCACTTGTGAGATTAATTTTATACCATATCTAGTCCATATCTGGGGGTCAATAGATTTGTAAAAATGTGGTAAATTGGGGTTTAGCCATAGGGGTGTATTAGGGGAAATTCCCATCTGGCTGTGTTTTTCAATAGCCAAGCCCATTTTCCAGGCCCGTAAAGTAGTAAGCATAGACGGAGTTAATAAGTGTGGGGCACATGGGCCTCTGTAAATTAGGTATTGAAGAGATTCCCAGGAGCCTGCCACAGTGGCCTCCAAAGCGGAGGCCACATTGGTTTTATCAGGATTTAGCCACCAGACCACTGTCACCAGCTGTGTCGCCAAAAAGTACTTATAGCAATCTGGAAAGGCCATACCACCCTGCGATAGTGGCCTCATTAATGTAGTTAACTTATATCTCGGTGGTAAGGAGCCCCAGAGAAACTCTGAAAAGCGTTGGTTTAGTTTAGTAAAGAAGGATTTAGGAATCCACTGCGGGGAATGGCGGAATAAATATATGAATTTGGGGATGACCTTCATTTTAAGCAAGTTGACCCTTCCCCATACCAATAGGGGGAGATTATTCCATGCCTTGAGTTTAGCTTTCATATCCCCCACTACCGGATCCAAGTTTAATTTAAGAAAATCTGAGGCTTGTGCAGAGACACAAACCCCAAGATATTTAAAGGAGTCAACCCACTTTAATGGGCTATCTGGAGAGGATGTCAATTTGGCTGCTTGATCTATTGGAAATAGAGTAGATTTTGGCCAGTTTACCCGGAGGCCCGTTACCATGGAGAAAGTGTTGAGGAGTGACAGAGCACCCTGAAGTGATGGACCCGCGTCCCCCAAAAATAAAACCATGTCGTCAGCATACGGCATGTTTTTTTTAATTGGGATATTTATTATAGCAAAAAGTAAAAAATATTGTGTTTTTGTTTTTTTTTAAATTGTCAGTCTTTTTTTGTTTATAGCACAAAAAAATAAAAACCGCAGAGGTGATCAAATACCACCAAAAGAAATCTCTATTTGTGTGAAAAAAATTATCAAAATTGAATTTGGGTACAGTGTTGCATGACCGCGTTATTGTCATTCAAAATGTTAGAACGCTGAAAGCTGAAAATTGGCCTGGGCAGGAAGGGGTTAAAAGTGCCCAGTATTGAAGTGGCTGGACACTTTATTTTTCCGCGGATTTAATTTCTGCCCATTGAAGTCCTGTCCATCTTTTCAGATAATAATTCATCTAATTTATTTTAGAACTAGTTCTGGGCTCCAACATTGCCTTCAACTGCCCGGTGCTCCCTATTATTCACTTACTGCACCTCTTTCCTTCTAGCATGCCATTGGTTTAATCTGGGCAAAGGCACTGGGCAAGCATCAATAAATTACTGCTTTTGATATGTGTCCACGTGGGGTTCCCCATAAGTTTGGTACCCCGACTGCTGCTGATAGGCTGAGTGACACAGGAAGTGGTAGTATCTTCAGGCAAAGCAACAGCTGTGTTAGCTGATCACCAAACACAGATACAGCACATGCTTGGGTTCCTCCTGTGCAGCACACCATTCATTGAAAATCTATAGCCCAGAGCTTGTCCATTGGAAAAGGGTATAAAGAAATTTAGATATACGTACTTAAAAGGATTATATCTATAAGACAATCTCAACGTATCTAACTCCTTGAACATAAATGAAGAAACAGAACTATCCATCGCCATCACATTAGAAGAATTCTGAAACTCAATGGGAATAAAATGGGTCAACCCTGACAGCAAATTCGTTTTTTTTTTTGGCTCATTTAGAATGTACAAAATTGCTGGGAAAAATATCCTTATCTTTAATAAGACCTGCAGTATGTCCTTCTACGGAGTGTCTGCGTAGTTAGTACCTGCCAAATGTACGTAGTTCAACTTATCATAGAAGTGGTATTTCATATGAACAATGCTGACCATGGTATTTAGAGAAACGTGTTATTTTCTTGTGCAACACCTTAATAAAAATGCTTACTCCTCACTGATTCTTATTTGTGTTGTTCTACAAGTGTGCTAATCTCTAACTTTAATAAAATCTTAAAAATTGAATTATTGGGGGAGGGGGAGGTTCTCCAATGTATAAGACAAGTCCATTTTAAAATTGATAATTAAAAAAAAAAGGAAAGAAAAATCAGCACAAGGAATATTACTTACATTCAGCAGGATATGTCCCTTGTGCTGATGCCTCTTCTTTTAGGTAAAATCCCTCTTCGTCCAGGCCCCCAACTCCTGTTAACCTGTAATCTTCAGGTGTGGCGAGGGTTAAATGAATTAAGGGGCCGTCATAGGCTCTCATAGAATGAGCACACCTATGTCCACCCAGCTGTTCCATTCATAGAAGTCGTACTACATGTGCATGGAGCACTTGGTTCTATTCTGATCTGTGCCTTGGTTGCTGAGCTAGCATGGTAGAGAGCTTGAACCCCCAACACTGTTTGACCTCTCTGCTTGCTAAGAGACAAATTCCTTATGAGGTCTGATTGACAGGCACAAAGAGAAGAGAGGGGATTGACAGACAGCACACTGATGAGAGGGGCATAATATGTGGGGCTCTGCTTTGCACACTTAGGAAAGACTATAAAGCCCATACCCACCCACCTGCTATTGCAGGACAGGTACAAAAGTAGCAGCTGCCTACTTGTGTTGTGAATGATGGCGGGCTACAGATGAACGCTAATAATCATTTAAACACATCAGCAGCTCTCCCCACAATAGCAGACAGACTGGTCTGAGCTTACTGTAGTTGACTAATGCCGTGTGCACACAAACGTTTTTCTCGTTGGAAAAAGATATGATGGCTTTTTCGACGGGATTCTGCTCAAGCTTGCCTTGCATACACACGGTCACGCAAAAGTTCGCTGAAATTACGACCGTCAAGAACGCGGTGACGTACAACACTACGACGAGCCGAGAAAATGACGCTCAATACTTCCGAGCATGCGTTGAATTGTTTCCGAGCATGCGTAGGGATTTTGCGCGTCTGAATTGCCACAGACGATCGCATTTTCGGATAGGAACTTTTCCCGACCGAAAAATTGAGAGAATGCTCTCAATCTTTTGCTGGCTGGAATTTCGCCAGCAAAAGACCGATGGAGCATACACACGGTCGCATTTTCCGACAATAAATTCTCATCGGTCTTTTGCGGGCCAAAATTCTGACTGTGTGTAGTAGCTGCCAGCTTGTATTATGGGTTTGTGATTTTTTTTAAATGATGGCGCTTGTCACCAGCACACTCATTCACAAAACAGGGTGGCAGCTATCACTCAAGTCCCTCTCCACAGAATAGCAGGCGGTCAGTTCTGGGTTTAGTTGCCTGACAGTACTAGCTGCTGGATTGTGTTTTCATTGATGACAGTGCTTGTATACAGTGCAGTATCATTCACAACACAAGCGGGCAACTAGTAGTCCCTCTCCCCCAGATCAACAGTCAGCAGTAACCCTTTTACAAGTGTGTATTGGTGTGGGCTGCTGCTTGGGTGATGAGAGGTATACACATTCAATATATAGGATTAGTGAGAATAAGGCTCATCTCACACAGAGCGGAGTCTGCTCCACTCAGCACGGAATCCTTGAACAGATCCCATTGATCCGGAGCCGAAGGGACGAGTGTCAGTTTTTTTCACATCTGTGCCCGTTCAGTTAGCACCCACGACAGCTCTATGGGTGACGGTGTAATTGGACTCCATTTTTAGTTTACATCAGGCTAACTCCATCACTTTTGGTCCTTTTCAGTTTTCTTTCCAGACCTGGATGGCCTTGGAGGTAGACACAAGTCCGTTTACATCCGACTCTCCATAGGACTGCATGGAGCTTCCAATCAGGAAAACAGACAGACGGACCGGATCAGAAAGCTTGTGTGAAAGGATCCTTAAAGTGATATTAAAGGCTTACATTTTTTTTTTGAAACAATAAACATGTCATACTTACCTGCACTGTGCAATGGTTTTGCACAGAGTAGCTTTGATCCTCCTTTTCTCAGGTCCCCTGCTGGCGCTCTTGGCTATTCTACCCTGCCGAGTGTCCCCATAGCAAGCCTCTTGCTATGGGGGCACTCGTGCGTGCTCGCTCCCGAGCCCCAAATCGGCCCGCCCCCTCCTCACTGGCTGTGATTGACAAAAGTGGGAGCTAATGGCTCCCGCTGCTGTGTCTGAGGCAATGAGGACGTAGAGAACTGGGACAGGAGCTGCTCTTGTGTACATCACTGGATCGAGATTGGGCCTGGATAAGTATTAGGGGGGCTGCATACTGAAAGTTCTTTATCTTCAGGCTTTACAGCCACTTTAAAAAGGGACAGGAGCTAGTGCTAGTGTAATGCCCTCATTCCCACTTTTGTAATCTAATTTGAGAAAATCCCACTATACTATATGCTTATTTGTTCAATACATTTTTCATTTGTTTTGTTGGTTTTATTTTCATCTTACATTAAACAAAATGCATTAAAATAGCCTTTTAGAAGGCAAGGTCAGCAATGGCAGCCTCCATACCTCCTCACTAGAGGTCTCTTTTAACCAAACTAAATTCTTCTCATGACAAAATGCAACAAGAAGCATACACACATTTATAGTTACTCACACTGCAACTTTAATATAAACTGTGTTTTATCTGGGGACCTTCTTAAACAGTGAAAACAATGAGTGTGCAATTCCTTTCAAAGAAACATAATTTACCTAGTAATTTTACTTACATCAAACACACAAATATAAATTACAAAAATTTAAAACAGTATGCAAAAAAGACACAAAACCGTGAATATACACTGATCAGCCCAAACATTATGACCACTGACAAATAAAGTGAATAAGATTGATTATTTTGCTACAATCGCGACGAAAAATGGTTAGGATATATTAGGCAGCAGGTAAACATGTTGTCCCTGAAGCTGATGTGCTGAAATAAGAAAAATGGCCAAGCGCAAGGATTTGAGTGACTTTGACAAGGGACAAATTTTAATGGCTAGATCAGTGTTTCTCAACTCCAGTCCTCAAGGCTCCCCAACAGGTCATGTTTTCAGGATTTCCCTCAGATGAAACAGCTGTGGTGATTACTAAAGGTAGTGAAACTGATCAAATCACCTGTGCAAAATAATGGAAAGTCTGAAAAAATGAACTGTTAGGGTGCCTTGAGGACTGGAGTTGAGAAACGACTGGGTCAGAGCATCTCCAAAACTGCAGCTCTTGTGGGTTGTTCCCAGTGTGCAGTGGTCAGGACCTACCAAAAGTGGTCCAAAGAAAGCAAACTGGCGAGCCAGTGAGAGGGTCCTTGGAGGCTCATTGATTGGTTCTGATAGAGGGGTGTCAGAACACAGTACATCGCAGCTTGTTGTGTATGGGGCTGTGTAGCTACTGCCCCATCAGGGTGCCCATGTTGACCTGTGTCCACAGCCTAGAGTGCCTACAATGGGCACATGAGCATCATAACTGGACCACGAAGCAATGAAAGGAAGATATCATGGTCTGATTAATTTAAGTATGGTTTGTGGAACACAAATAAGAGTTTGCGGTGTTGACTTGGCCTGTAAAATTCTCCAAATCTCAATTCAATATCTGTGGGATTTGCTAAAAAAAACAAGTCCAATCCATGGAGGCCCCACCTCGTAACGTATAGGACTTGCAGGATCTACTACTGACGGCTTGGTGCCAAATACCACAGTATACCTTCAGACGTCTAGTGGAGTTCCTGCCTCAATGGGTTATGGTGGGTGGTCATAAGCATTATGACTGATTGGTGTAAGTGGAAAATATAATCAAAAATAAAAGTGCCAACTGTTTCCCCATCCCAGGGCCCAGGCCTATGTGACTATTTCTCCAGGCCTACAGTGAGGGGAAAAAAGTATTTGATCCTCTGCTGATTTTGTACGTTTGCCCACTGACAAAGAAATGATCGGCCTATCATTTTAATGGTAGGTTTATTTTAATAGTGAGAGACAGAATAATAAAAATATCCAGAAAAACGCATTTCAAAAAAGTTATGAATTGATTTGCTTTTTAATGATTGAAAAAAGTATAGATCCCCTATCAATCAGAAAGATTTCTGACTTCCAGGTGCCTTCTATACAGGTACCGAGCTGAGATTAGGAGCACGCTCTTAAGGGAGTGCTCCTAATCTCAGCTTGTTACCTGCATAAAAGACACGTCCACAGAAGCAATCAATCAGATTCCAATCTCTCCACCATGGCCAAGACCAAAGAGCTGTCCAAGGATGTCAGGGACAAGATTGTAGACCTACACAAGGCTGGAATGGGTTACAAGACCTTCGCCAAACAGCTTGGTGAGAGGGTGACAAGTCATGTTTTGCGAAGGGGTCAAATACTTATTTCACTCATTAAAATGAAAACTGTTAAAATAAACCTACCATTAAAATTATAGACTGATCATTTCTTCGTCAGTGAGCAAACCTACAAAATCATCAGGGGATCAAATACTTTTTTCCCTCACGGTACATACGGTTCTGGTCTGCTCTCTGTCTAGTGTGGTTAGACAATGGAGACCACCAGGAAGCATGACTACTGAAAACATACAAAGTACAAAAATAGTTTACACTATACATAAACATACAGACATTAAAACAGCAATGTGCAGTGCTATTCATGTAATCACTGTAAGAAAAAAAAAGAAAGAAAAACATTTTCCACAGTCATATTACAGTGATAGAATTTCTCTTTATTAGGACCATATTATATACAGCTGGTATTCTTTTCACAGGTTTCAGCATTTGTGACCAGATATTCAGATCTGCTTTTCATGCAGGGATGTTGGTGGATGACCAGGGACCAAACTCGCAGAGCTCACACAGCTGCAAACAGAAGACACATTTGTGAATAGTATACATACAAGCATTTACTCAGTTTTAACCACTTCGCATCCGCCCAACGTCATATGACGTCACAGACTTTGAGTGGGGATATCTGAATGATACCTGCAGTTACAAGCATCATTCAGATATCTTCTTTTAGAGCCAGCGATTCCCTTCACCGTAAGAACAATCATAGCGGCTGTTCAGTCACTTGATCATTCTTACAGGCTCCTGCCACCCTCTGGAATCGACCGGTTAAACAATTTCAACGGAGAGCACTAGATTCTGCCTTCCTTCTTTTGCATATCATATCTGGTGAGATGATCATGGTTTTTATCTTATGGGAATAAGCGATTTGAATGAGGAAAGTGATTACCAGCACCACGCCAGCCTTCTCTATTATCCCCAGAGGGAAACATTGATGATTTGACTCAGATGTGTGGTGAACAGCCTGTGAGACTGGTGGATGAAAGCACAAGCATTTTGGATTGTTGCACCATTGATGTATTGGTTTTTTGAATTCACTTCAATCATTCACAGATACTATATATGAACCTTCAACAATATATGTTTATTGATCACCATTTTTAGTTACACTTTTATTATTATTGATGTTTTTTATAGCGCAGCACTGTCTATTGTTTATTTGCACCTTTTAAGTGAAGTGAAAACACTTATAAGTGATAGCAGCTATTATTAATTAATCAAAATTTGTTTACACCAGATACACATATTGATATTTACTTTAAACAAACATGTTATACTTACCTTCTCTGTGCAGTGATTTTGCACAGAGCAGCCCCAATCTTCCTCTTCTTGGGTTCCGCCCCGGCACCCCTGGCCCCTCCCTCTTGCCAAGTGCCCCCATAGCAAGCAGCTTGCAATTGGGGCACCCGAGCAGGCTATTTACCCAAACAGGTATTTATTTACCACTGGGTTTTTTATTTTTTGCTTTATAAATGAACAAATATCAAAAATGTTGAAAAAAATAAAATGTCTTAGTTTCTGTTATGAACTTTTGCAAACAAATAATCTTTCTTCATAAATTTATGCCAAAATGTATTTTCTGATACAACATTTCTTTGGTAAAAATAAGCCAAAATTGGTGTATATTATTTAGTCTGTATGAAAGTTATAGTCCACAATCAATCCTGATGTACTGAAGGCCTATCTAATTTCTTGAGGCCCAAAAATGCCAGGACAGTACAAATATCCCCCAAATAACCCATTTTTGCAAAATAGACAGTCCAAGGTATTTAGTAAGAGACATGGCGAGTTTTTTGAAGTTGTAATTTTTTGGTCACAATTGTTTGGAATATGAAGATATTTTTCACAATTTTTTTTTTCTTTTTGACATACTGTCAACAGTGCAGTACAGAGTCATCATATAACTAGTGTGGAGGTGATCAGAGATACTGACTGATGACAATATGTAAAAAAAATTAAACAAATATAAGAAAGTGAACCGTAAATAAACACACGTATCCTCTTTCCCTCAGCGCTCATAGATAACTCAAAAAGGTAAAAGACCCATTAGCTGCTGCTATCAAATAAACATTATAATAAAGATGCTAGAACCTCAAAAGGAAATACCCGCATTAGCAGCGCTAAAATTAAATACAGTTTAATAATGTCCTTGGGTATAAACGCTTTGTAACAGCCACAATGTCCTTAGAATCAAAACCAGGAAATGTGAGTGATAAATAGTATGGCAAGTCATCCAGGAAACTAAGGTTTTATAGTGATCCTCCCGTCACCACACCTCGTGCAGCACCGCTCCCATAGGATATTAAACTCACCAAATTTCAAATGTAAAGCAAGCCTTCAGATTAATAAAGATAACACATCTCCTTCTCCCATCAGCGGATCATGGGACAGACTACCTCTTAAACTCCAAGGTTGAAAACACTGGTGCAGATTCTGCAACTCATTTGTCAGTTATGCAGTGAGCAGCTGTAACAACATGCTTGTCGCTAACAATGGTTCCTCCGCAAACATGTTGTGATTTTCGTCTTATAGATACCATCCAGGGGTAATCAATTTCCTTTGCTGTTGATCCACCGACAATTCCAGAGAGAAGTCTGTAGTCATTCACTGAAGGCCACTCTTCGCACCTGGAAGCTTGTTCCTACACAGGACTAAGTGCTAGCAATATAAGCAATACTTTTAGCTGTCATTAATGGTTTTCATTCATGACAGCTTGCTTACTATTGCGATATAGAATTGGTTACAGCTAATCACATGGTACAGGGTGCCAGGTGTTTAGCTGTGTGCTAATCACAGCATTACAATAGTAAGCAAGTGGTCACGAATGGAAGCCATTCAAGACGGTTTTGTTTACAATATAATCATGTTATTGCTATGATTGGTCCTAGTAATCACATGATAGCCCAGCCAATGTGAGAGTAGTGGTCACAGGATCACGTGATTGTACCACTGTGCGCAGCAACGTACCAGTACACCACTAAGTCTGTATCTGCCACCTGCTCATAGTAAAAGTAGTGGGCGCACATAGCTAAATTAAATGTCCACACAATAAAATGTGTGAATTTCACAAATCCTTTAGGCTGGGTTCACACTGCGGCATGGAGCGGCTCACAGCAGGGGTCCGGTGCGTCCCTGTTCACAGTTTCAGGTCCGATTTCAGTCCGAGTTTTTGGCTGAATTTGGACCTGAAGACGCACACGACTCCTGTGCAATTCGCACTGGAGCTGCTCTGGAGATGTGTGAACCGGCTCCATAGAGATCCGGTCACAATCTCCTGATATACGAATTAGAAGCGGGGAAACCCTCATCCAATTTGCAATAGTGTGAACCCAGCCTCAGTAAATCAGTCTCAAAGTGTATACATAACCATTTTTTTTTCTTTTTAATTTTGGGTAGAGTAACAAAAATCCCTGTCAGGTTGTTTATTCATGTGTGTACCATTGGAGACATTTTCTTTTACTTCCTGTCCTAGAAGCATGACAGGAAGTTGTAGGAGAGTGAGGGAATTTCCCGCGCATGGGAAGTTTTACCCTCACCTAATCCATTCCGGGGACTAATGTAAAATTTTTGATTTCCCCTCACATTCTCTCTGGGTGATCATGATCACCATTATAAATAGAGAAATGAATGTTCCCAGCGGAGACAAAGATGGCAATAAAAACTTGACAAAATGTCTAAACCTTCCTTACTGTGCTCCTACTCTACTATTATGTTTTGCTTTCACATAGATTTTTATAAGGGTGTACAGGTGGCTCCACATTCCTTCTTGCTGCCTCTGTTTACCTTCAGATTGCCCAGACATTCCCAAACCCCCATCTCTTGCAAATAATTGACCATGGAGCTTCCTGATGCACTATAATGATTTTACTTTGGGAAAATAAACCAAGTGGTGCTGCGCACTGCCAACAATATATACAGTATCTCACAAAAGTGAGTACACTCATCATCTTTTTGTAAATATTTGATTATAAATAATGATTATAAATTAAAAACTGAAAAAAGGTGTTTGCACTGCTACAATGATAGAATAATTATAAATGCACTAAACATAAAATAAATAGTTAGTGTGAACAAATATGAAAAATGCAAATAAATGTGAAATTGGTGGTGTAACGCGGGGACCGTTTTATTGAAGATGGGACTTATGTCAATACTTCTATAAGCACTAGCCAATGCGGTTTTTAAGTTAGTGATATGGGAGTATATCTATAAGCAGTTTAATATCCAACAATAAAAAAAGCATACTCCACTATATGTGGCCATTTTTGTTTTTAATATGCTGAACCATTTGGAGATGGAGCCAGTCGAGATCATCATTTACTGCTAAGTGGATTCAAGCTGACAACCTGAGTTGTATTATCAATTTGTTCCTGATTGGCTTGATTGTCCTGTACTTGTATATGGGTCCACTAACAGGGTGCGGGAGCATTCCAACTGGTGGAGAATCGCTTGTGTTGCGTTGGAGCACTTCGTTTATAAGGGTGATGAGCCTTAGATACACGATTACAATGCTTTGGATTTTTTTTTCTAGACTCTTATGGATTATTGTGTATTTGTTTATCTATTTATTTTTGGCACATTTTTTATCATCACAGATGAGCACAGTACTTTGAATTACTTGGACTTTCACATGTATTTGTATTTTTCATATATTTTTAACACTAATTTTTGTATATTTTATTTTTAGTGCATTTAGAATTATTTTATCATTGTAGCAGCGCAAACACACTGTTTTTCTTCAATGATTTTACTATGGAGCTCCATCACATACAGTGCATCTGGAAAGTATTCAAAGCGCTTCACTTTTTTCACCTTTTATGTTAAAACCTTATTCCAAAATGGATTAAAATCATTATTTTCCTAAAAATTCTACAAACACTACCCCATAATGACAACCTGAAAGAAGTTTGTGTGAAATCTTTGCAAATTTATTAAAAATAAAAAAAATCACATATACATGAGTACTCACAGCCTTTGCGCAATACTTTGTTGAAGCACCTTTGCCACCAGTTACAGCCTCAAGTCTTTTGAGTATGATGCTACAAGCTTGGCACACCTATTTTTGGGCAGTTTCTCCCACTCTTCTTTGCAGGACCTCTCAAGCTTCATCAGGTTGGATGGGGAGCGTCGGTGCACAGCAATTTTCAAATCTCTCCAGTTCATCAGGTTCAAGTCTGGGCTCTGGCTGGGCCACTCAAGGGTATTCACAGAGTTGTCCCGTAGCCACTCCTTGGTTATCTTGGCTGTGTGCTTAGGGTCATTGTTCTATTGGAAGATGAACCTTTGCCCCAGTCTGAGGTTTAGAGCGCTCTGCAGCAGGTTTTCATCAAGGATGTCTCTGTACATTGCTGCATTCAGCTTTCCCTCAATCCCGACCAGTCTCCCAGTTCTTGCCACTGAAAAACATCCCCACAGCATGATGTTGCTACCACCATGCTTCACTGAAGAGATGGTATTGGCCAGGTGATGAGCGATGCCTGGTTTCCTCCAGACATGATGCTTGCCAATCAGGCCAGAGTTCAATCTTTGTTTCATCAGACCAAAGAACTTTGTTTCTCATGGTCAGAGTCATTCAGGTGCCTTTTGGCAAACTCCAAGCGGGCTGTCATGTGCCTTTTACTGAGGAGTGGCTTCCGTCTGGCCACTATACCAAACAGGCCTTATTGGTGGGAGTGCTGCAGAGATGGTTGTTCTTCTGGAAGGTTCTCCTTTCTCCACAGAGAAATGCTGGAGCTCTGTCAGAGTGACCATTGACCACCTCCCTGACTAAGGCCCTTCTCCCCAATCCTGGTGGTTCCAAACTTCTTCCATTTATGGATGATGGAGGCCACTGTGCTCATTGGGACCTTCAATGCTGCAGAAAATTTACATGGGATTTTTGCATTTTTTATTTTTAATAAATTTGCAAAGATTTCAAACTTCTTTCACGTCATTATGGTGTATTGTTTGATTAAATTCATTATTTTCCTCAAAATTCTACAATTTGGAATAAAGCTTTAGCATAACAAAATGTGGAAAAAGTGAAGCGCTGTGAATACTTTCCGGATGCACTGTAATTAGGCCCATGGAATCAGGACAGACAAGACATCAAAAGGCATCTGCGGAAATACATCTTACTGAAGCCCTGACACTCTGCTTGTTACAGAGCTGTTTATTTACAGATCCCGTATTACAGAAAGATCTGAAAATCCCTTTGAACATTAAACAGAAGAGACTGTCTTTATTACATTTAATACCAGGATAAAGAAAATCTCAACAATGTTATCCACAGTGGGAAGCATAGAATATATGGCATCTATACAGACACATTGAGATTGGTGGAACTAGTCAAGTCCCTGCAAAGCTTATTTAGGAAGGCCAATAGCTTTATGTGACAGCTGTGGTGAGCAATGATAGCAGCTCTGCTGGCCATATGGGATATATGCTATTCATCCATTGGCAATTGCCTAACGTTAATCACCTCCTAATTCTACCCTTACCTACCTCCATAGCTATAATCTTCTGGTGTGACAAAGGTTAACAGAGATAAGGAACCTGTCATACCCACCTATCAAGAGTGAAAACTATGCCCACCCTTTTCTCCAACCTCCTCTATTCACAGAAACCTTACTAAAGCTTCTCTGAATGACAATTGCTCTATGAAAGAAGGATGAACAAAAGATCCACCTCCTCTATGGAGTTTCTTTTTTGGCAAATATATATATATATGGAACCATGTCCTGTGGTCTGATGAGACCAAGATAAACTTATTTGTTTCAGATGGTGTCAAGCGTGTGTGGGGGCAACCAGGTGAGGAGTACAAACAAGGACAAGTGTGTGTTGCCTACAATCAAGCATGGTGGTGGGAGTGTCATGGTCTGGGGCTGCATGAGTGCTGCCGGCACTGGGGAGCTACAGTTCATTGAGGGAGTCATGAATGCCAACATGTACTGTGACATACTGAAGCAGAGCATGATCCCCTCCCTTCGGAGACTGGGCCACAGGGCAATATTCCAACATGATAAGGACCCCAAACACACCTCCAAGATGACCACTGCCTTGCTAAAGAAGCAGTTCAATGGCACATGTTCACATCTGAGCATTTTGTCACCTGAAGCTCAAAAAAGTACATTTTTAGGCACATTAGAGGCATTTTTCTGCTTTTTACATTGGTGACCTTTTTTTGACCTGTACAAAATTACAGCCAAAATGCACAACTTTCTCCCTGAAAAAAAATACGCTCAGGTGTAAATGCAGCCTAATGCCCTGTACACACGACCGGACTTTCCAGCAGACTAGGTCCGACGGTCTTCCCAACGGACTTTCAGCAGACTTCCGACGGACTATCTGAATGAACAGACTTTCCTACACACGACTGGACTTTACGGCAGACTAGGTCTGCCAGTCTTCCCGACGGACTTTCAAATGACCTCCGCCCCCTTATGACGTCACAGTCCCAGCATGCCCCGGGACTGTGCCATCATAAGGGGCGGGGGCACTAGGTGACCACGCCCCATACCTATATAAGTCATTGCACACCGCTCACACAGCATTACAGCGGGAGAAAGCATCATGTCAAGATCGGAAGAAGAGAAGACGACGGAGAAGACCGGGCCACCGCTAGCAAAAGAGCGGCAAGAGAAGAAGATAGCGGAGGAGCCCGGCAGAAGAACCGGACAAAAGGACAAGAGGCCGGAAAGCGGGAGAATAACCGGACACCAGGAGAAGAGGCCGGAGAAGTCGAAAGAAGACCCCCGGAGCTGCCTAATAAATTACTTTTAAAACCTGTGTAGTGTGTTTTTTTTACTTTTTTCCCTAGGTGAATGGGTAGGGGTACGATGTACCCCATACTCATTCACATAGGGTGGGGGGCCGGGATCTGGGGGCCCCCTTATTAAAAGGGGGCTCCCAGATTCCGATAAGCCCCCCGCCCGCAGACCCCGACAACCAACGGCCAGGGTTGTTGGGAAGAGGCCCTTGTCCTCATCAACATGGGGACAAGGTGCTTTGGGGGGGGCCGGAGGGCGCCCCACCTCCCCATGTTGAGGGCATGCGGCCTGGTACGGTTCAGGAGGGGGGCGCGCTCGCTCATCTCCACACCCTTTCCTGACCAGCCAGGCTGCATGCTCGGATAAGGGTCTGGTATGGATTTTGGGGGGGGGGGCATACAGACGAACAGGCTTCCCGATAGGAACTGTGTCCGGCGGAGTTCCGGCAGGAAGATGTGAAACAGGTTTCCAATCTAAAGTCCGTCGGAAGTCCGATGAAGCCCACACGCGGTCAAATTGTCAGTCGGACCAGTCCGGTCGAAAAGTCCGCTCGTGTGTACTCATTTTTGTTGCCAGCGGTTTAGACATTAAATGGCTGTATGTTGAGAGGACAGAAAATTTACACTGTTATACAAGCTGTACACTCACTACTTTACATTGTAGCAAAGTGTCATTTCTGCAGTGTTGTCACATGAAAAGATATAATAAAATATTTACAAAAATGTGGAGGGGTGTACTCACTTTTGTGAGAGTGAGTGCATACAATTACCAAAAGTATTGTGACACCTGCCCTTATACGCACATGAACTTTAATGGAATCCCAGTAGGCCGTAGGGTGTTCAATATTGAGTTGGCCCACCCTTTGCCGCTAAAACAGCTTCAACGCTTCTGGGAAGGCTGTCCATGAGGTTCAAGAGTGTGTCTATGTGAATGTTTGACCACTCATCCAGAAGCATATTTGTGAGGTCAGGCAATGATGTTGGATGAGAAGGCCTGGCTCACAGTCTACGCTCTAATTCATCCCAAAGGCGTTCTATTGGGTTGAGGTCAGGACTCTGTTCAGGCCAGTCAAGTTCCTCAACCACAAACTTGCTCATACATGTTTTTATGGACCTTGCTTTGTGCACAATCATGTTGGAACAGGAAGGGGCCATCCCCAAACTGTTCCCACAAAGTTGGGAGTATGAAATTGCCCAAAATGGGTTGGGATGCTGACACCTTAAAGAGTTCCCTGCACTGGAACTAAGGGGGCCAACCCCTGAAAACAACCCCACACCATAATCCCCCCAACAAATGATTTGGGCCAGTGCACAAAGCAAGGTCCATAAAGACATGGATGAGCGAGTTTGAGATGGAGGAACTTGATCTCAACCCAATAGAACATCTTTGGGATGAATTAGCTCTAAGATGGATATTTCACCAAAAAGTAGACACAGTTGTTGCCAACATCCCTAATACAAAATTGCATATTGGGAGTCTCCCATAGGGAGGTTGGGACTTTAAAGGCAACAAAATGTCATAAAGGATACAATAAATTTAAAATTGATGTATTTTATTTAGTTAATGATTTAAAAAGTCAGTGCATAAAATTATTGCAACTGGCTCATTACTAGCAACAATGACATAAAAAAGAAAAAAAAGGGGGGATGTCAAAATACAAACATCAATGTACAAATACAATTTGATTTCTCCCTGGAAAAGAAAAAGAAGAGAAGAAAGCCCATTTTCTTCTCTTCTTTTTCTTTTCCAGGAAGAGATCAAATTGTATTTGTACATTGATGTTTGTATTCTAGGAGATCACAAGTGTTGTTATTTTGCATTTTGACATCATCTCCTCCTCCTCCTCCTCCCCCCCCCCCCCCCCCCCCCCTTTTTTCTTTTTTATGTCATTGTTGCTAGTAATGAGCCAGTTGCAATAATTTTATGCACTGACTTTTTAATCATTAACTAAATAAAATACATCAATTTTAAAATTTATTGTATCTTTTATGATATTTTGTTGTCTTTAAAGTCCCAACCTCCCCATGGGGGACTCCCAATATGCAATTTTGGGATGAATTAGGAACAGAGACTGCAATCCAGGCTCTCGTCCACATCAGTGCCTGACCTGACAGACAAATGCGCTTCTGGAAGAATGGTCAACTGTTCCCATAGATGCACAGAGGAAGGGGGAAAAAAAAAAAACAAAAAAAAAAAAAACACGACAGACACAGATCCCTTCCCTCCCCCCAGCACTACAGGGAGAAGTTCCCTGTACTGTCAGTTTTTTAAAACAGCATGGCCGTGCAGAACTCTGCCCCAATGGCTGCGTCATTCATTCACAGAATTCTATGAATGAATGAACTACAACTATCGAAATCTTTTTTGGATGTCGACTTGATGAACGACCTTGGTACTGTGGAGCGCCGTGGTAGTTCACCAATTCTCTCAGTGTATCCGCTTGCCAGTATGGGATGTACAGATACACTGACAGATCTCCAGGAGACCTGGTGGAATGCTTTACAAACTCCAAAAAAAAAAAAAAAAAAAAAAATTTATAATAAAATGTACATCTTTTTACATGCAAAACAAAATGTGCATTTATTTATTTTTTTAGTGAACTTGTCCTTTTAAAGTGATGTAGACGGTGCAGCTTTTCTCTCTCTTGTATAATATACCAAGGTGGATACTGAGTGGGAGCATCTGCTTTTATAATCAGTGGGAGAAAAGATATGGAAAGAAACATGAATTTCCACAAAAGAGATATCGGGTGGGAAAAAAAAAAAAAAAATTCACTTTAAAGTGACATTTACCTCTGAAGGAAGATGGGTTCTTCCCCTAATATAGAATTATGCACAGCATACTTGCACATCAATGCATACTTCTAGGCCTATACAACACACCAATAAGTGCCTGAATACAAACTGGATAACAAATAAACCCCAATAGGGGTAAATGACAATAAAATCAAATCCACAACTGATTAAATAAATTAAAAAAAGGAAATACAGTAACACCCGCCAGCCCCTCTAATCAGTGGGCAATGACGTAGGTGATAAAATAAACGGATGTAACAATAAACAGATATAAAAACAAACAAACATTCACAATATCAATTGATCCCAAATAAATGTGTAAACAATAAAACACCCGGCTGACCATCAAATACATATATGTGCAAAATATTTAGAAGAATGTGAAATATATAAAATATAGTGAAATTTAGGTTCAGTCAAGTCTAAGGTCAAGTGCAAGGTCTAGGTTTCAGTTGCTGCGCCGTGCCTGGCTTTTTCTTCCTGCGTCACTCCTCATCTGTTTGGTGGCCACGGATAACATGACTCCTGCTGATGTTTACATCATTCTCACTGGCTCCATCTGGTTCCACGGTTGGCAAGCTCTGTGCAGCGCACATTGAAGATGTAAAAAAAAGATTTTTGGCAAAAGATTTTCATGTCTATTCTGCTTTAATCCATTTTAAATGATGAAGTGATGATCAACAAGAGGTTAAAGCCCAACCCTGGGCAACTAAGGCTAGGTTCACATCTATGCAGGTTGCGTTTTTTTTTTTGCCAATAGGAAGCTATGACAGTTCTGATCGAGTGCAACTTTGCACTTTCTAGAACACTCAAGTTGCATGAAAGTAGTGCAGGAACTTTTATGTGTGCAAAGTCACAGGTTAGGGTTGAGGGCTAGGGTAAGTTTAATGCCCCGTACACACGGTCGGACATTCCGACAACAAAATCCTAGGATTTTTGCTCAAACTTGTCTTGCATACACACGGTCACACAACGTTGTCGGAAAATCCGATCATTCTGAACGCGGTGACGTAAAATACGTACGTCGGGACTATAAACGGGGCAGTAGCCAATAGCTTTTTTTTATTTATTCTGAGCATGCGTGGCACTTTGTGCGTCGGACTTGTGTACACAAGA
This sequence comes from Aquarana catesbeiana, assembly GCF_042186555.1. Classification (NCBI taxonomy): domain Eukaryota; kingdom Metazoa; phylum Chordata; class Amphibia; order Anura; family Ranidae; genus Aquarana; species Aquarana catesbeiana. Next base: position 563,364,786 of record NC_133328.1, read on the forward strand.
TCGGAATTTCCGTAAACAGATTTTGTTGTCGGAAAATTTTATAGCAAGCTCTCAAAACTTTGTGTGTCGGAAAATCCGATGGAAAATGTGTGATGGAGCCCACACACGGTCGGAATTTCTGACAACAAGGTCCTATCACACATTTTCCGTCGGAAAATCCAACCGTGTGTACGGGGCATTAGAGTTAGCAGTAATCATTAGGGTTAGCAATAGCTGTAATCGTTAACATTCTAAACCTAACCATTACCACTATTGCTAACCCTAATGATTACCCTACCTCTTATTAACCCTAACATGTAACTTTGGCACTCAAGTTGAATCAAAGTAGTACAGGAACCTGTGTCCAGGGAGTGTAAAGCTGCATCCAAGTCACACTCCATGAACAGAACTGTCAAACTTTCCTATTAGCCAAAAAACAAACAAAACCACCAAAAAACAAAAAAAAACAAACACACACACACACACACATCAAAAAATGCAACACTTTCATTTTTGGTGCAGGTCCATTGACTTCTAAATACACTGGCTGAAAATGAACTGATGTGAACTTGATCTATAGGAAACCATGTTAAATGGGTTGTACTGCGTTTCTGCAAGATGAAAAACACACTAAAAAAAAAAAAAAAAAAAGCTTAGGTGTGAACCAAAGGTAAGACATTATGCCCGTCAGTGGGGCAGCGCCCCTTGCATTGCAAGCATTTAGGCCTGATTTACACCTATGCAGGTTGCAGTTTGCATATTCCAGGTGTATTTTACGTTTTTCAATACACACTTTTGATCCATTGATGTCGTTGGAACCATAAAAACTGAAAAAAGTCCCTGGCCCTTTGCCGAAAATGCACAGATGTGAATGTGACCCATAGGAAACCAGGTTAAATGGACTGTAGTGTGTTTCTACAAAACTGAAAACACACTCAAAATGCATAGGTATGAACCAGGCCTAATTGCACAGGGGAGGGGAGAGGAGGGGAGAAACCATTTTACTTACCTGATCCTCGACGTCCCCAGTAGACGGCACTCCCATATGCTCCGGCAGTGGTCTGTCCTTCAGCGTCATCTCGTCCAGTGTAGAGCCATGAACCCTGCTCTGGTCTTGATGACATCAGGATCCTAGACTGATGGAGCATGGGGGTGCAGAAGCTGCGGGGACTCATCTAGCAGCAGGGCGGAGCAGAGGATCAGATAAATAAATCTCCTTTTATTGCTCCCCTATTTATAAACAAGCAATTAACCGTTGCAAAGTGAGCACAGCCCTACTGCAAATTGCCCAGAGTTAGGTTTTAAACAGCTCTATGAACTAGCCTTCCCACTATACCCCATTTTTTAGCCTATTCTAAATGCAGATGTATTTTCCTGCATTTAGATATTTGTCCTTAAGATTTATATGTGTTTACATGATCAGATCCTAGGTGCACAGAATTCTATTTTCTCTAAATGTACCTAAACTTGCCTGCACTTACAACAGATAAACTTATGATACCATTATATGCATTTAGAAATGTCACCTAAATGCATATAAAGGTTTGACAGTGCCACTAAGCCCCAAATAAGAGGCCTGTCCAGGATATCTGGTCCAAACCTTCTGTAACATTTGTCCTAGTTACACCCATTACCCTCTGTACATGTTGCTGCTCAATGTGCATTATTATAAATCTGTATTTTTAGTACAGTACTTAATCTTTGTTTCTGTATGGAAAAACCGTGTCTGGGTATTATGAAAGATTAGACGTGTGTTTTGATTTATTTTACCTGGGAATTATGAGAATCTAGAAGAGGACTGAAAAGCTAAAAAATAAAGAAAATGTTCATTTAATCTCTACACATGAGGGATAATCATTAGTGGATCTGATGAATCAGTTCATGGTCTCAAATCAATTTGCATCACTCTCTATAAATCGTATCTGAAGGTATGGGCTTTAAAAGGATAATTTTTTTTTTTTTTTTTTTACTGAACTCTAGGAAGCTCAATTAACCAGCACTCACCAGCACCCTCGCAGTTCATTGAGCGCTACAAACAGTCTGCTGCAATGGCTGATGGTACTTGTAATGCATTCATTCACAGGACTGTGAATGAATGGGACTGTTTGGGCGGAGCCACTGTGTTTGAATTGTGACAGTGGGTGTGGGGAGAAGACCCCCCCCCCGGTCACAATGCGGGCATCAGGTCAGAGTGCCAGCAGGTGCTTTAGTAACATGTTACACTCTGAACATGTTACCAAGGGTCCATGCACTCTGGGCTTAAATAAATAAATAAATGAAATGCTCAAATAGAAAGATTTTGTACATGCATTTCAAAGCGTTTTTTTCTGCCAGAAAACTGCTCTCAGAAAACGCAAGACAAAGGGTTTTTTTTTTTTGCCTCTAAACGCTCAACTTAAAATATGCCTCTAAACATTATTAGAGCCGAAGAGCGCACCCAGAATCTTTCGAGCCCTTACTTGGAGGTGACTGAAACTGGCATATCATAAATGGCATCCATTTCACATGCCCGCTGCACTAGAGTGGTGGTGGGGGGTGCGGGGCCGTTTGCTTTACGCCAATGCCTAGCAACAATGGTATGTGCAAAGCTGAGAATATGACATAGCAGGTTCTTCTTCATTTGTTTGCCTGACCTAGGCATCAGGGAGAGGATAGTGATTTTGGTGGTATTCAGGATCTTATCACCTACCAGCATTAATATAAAAAGGTAAATAAATCAAGAAGTAAAGGTTCACTTAGGCATACTTGCAAATTTCACTTTCGCACAAATATTGTAGGATTGTTAAGATTATACTGTATTGGTGTGCACAAATACTTTAGCATTTAAAAATTATTGCTTGCTCTGGTAAACACAGCTGTCATGGGATCTACAAACACAGTGGTACCGGCTTTTAATTCTATAGGTCCTACATTTAGAAAAGATAGTTTGGAGGGGGGGGGGGGGGGTGTTTGTGTATGTTAAAACTGGCAAAATGAATCAGTCACCTATGGGCAGAATGAAAGGCAATGCAATGGTTTATGCTTTATGTTTGTATAGGAGTAGCTGGGCATTATTACTGCTGTTCTGATTTAGATGAGGATTACATGTCTAAAAACAGAGTTTCACCTTACAAACTCCTGAGGCCATGTTGGTATATGATGGCAGTAATGACTGAAGGACTTCCTTGCCTCTGCAGGTCATACTATATAATCACAGGTGATGTACTGTATGTGTGAAGGTAAGGGCAGGCTGGAACAGGATGAGTAAAATAAATCTATAAAGAAACCACAAGGCTACGCAGAGAGCAGTTGCAATCAATGTGGCATGGTGTAATCAATATCCTGGCTTTGTAAAAATCTCAGCTCCTTGGTAAGTTTATTCTGTTGTAGTCTGTGTACGACCCAATAATTTCTGATGATTTAATTATTCAAAAACGCACTGCTTTTATTTTCTGACTGGAATGTTTTAACTTTCTTATGAACATTTAAAAAAAAAAAAAAAAAAATACAATTTAAAAAAAATCTCAGCTCCTCTTATTTTCACATATTAGAATTGGTTACTCTAAAAATCGCTATAGGAGGAATAGAACCCTACATATTCTGGTTTTCAATCTACTTTATTCATTACACTTTGGCACCATCTGCTGTCTAAACAGAGGAATAGCTGTTTTATATTTTAAATCAGACCAAGATCCCTTTCACACTGGAGGCGTTTTAGAGATAAAAATAGCGCCTGCAAAATGTCTCATCTGCAGTCCCAGTGTGAAAGCCTGAGTGCCACGGCTCTTTACACAGATCTAGAACACGCTGTGTCCGAACAATATGGTGTGGCCGCCGCGTGACCCCAGGGGTGCACGAGAGCAGTCGTTCTGGGAGGCTGTCATATGATGTCCACCCAGAAGGAGAGCCGCACCGCCCAGCCGTCATTTGACGGTGGGAGGGCGGCAAGTGGTAAAAAAATAAATAAAATAAATAATATTGAAACAGTAGGGCGCACCGAGATCGGTGCATCAGCACTGCAGGGATTCTGATGGACTGCAACGTACACCAGCCACTGCATTGTGGTTGAGGTGACTAGACCCTTAAAATTAAAAAGGCAAAGTCCACCTTTCAAGCAACCATATTAACCACTTCAATACAGGGCACTTCATATCCCCTTCCTGCCCAGGACAATTTTTCAGGTTTCAGAACGATCGCATTTAGAAAGACAATTGCGCTGTAATGCAACACTGTACCCAAAACAATTTTTTGCATTCCTCCCCACAAAATAGAGCTTTCTTTTGAGAGTAATTGACATTTCCCCTTTTGGATCTGGCATATTCAAGCGACTGGCGCTGGTTTGGAAGTGTCCATCAACCATGTGCAATGCACATGGTTGTTGAGCACTAGTGCAGGGTTAAAGCTGGTGGTGAGGAGGCAATGCCTCCTCACTGTCAAATGCTATTCAAAGGGCGATCTAAACATGAAGCGCTCTTCAGAGAGCAAAGCACATGTGAATGAGCTTTTTAAAAAAATACAATTTTACAAATCTTTTACAGCAGCTGAAAGCTGGGGGGAGGGAGGAAACAGCAGAGGGATCCGTTTCAGTGGTAAGGCAGTACTGCCCTATCAATGGCCTTGGTGCACAACAGAGAGAGGGCCAAGACATGAAGTTCTGCCTAAGACCAGGTCAGGTCCACTTCTTCCTGAGCACGTTGCTCAGGAACCTCCTCTGCTCTGACAACCGCATTCCCTGAATGAAGAGGTTCTCTAGAACACCACGCCAGGCTGGCCTCTGTCATGAAGACCTACCAATTCCTTGGAAGGAAGGATTTCCTGGTATCCAGCGTCTGAATCTGCACATTTGTCCCGCACTGTCAGGATATTGATTTGAACAGCTCTCGAATGGGACTTGGCAAAAATGGACTGCATTGAATGCAGCCATCCCAATGCAGGTAAAATCAAGGGGCTTTCCAATGACCTCAGAAGCTTCACCTGGAATCGAAGAGAGGCATTTCTCCTGTAGTGCATCCAAAACCAAGTTTAAGTACTCCAGCCATTGTGTAGGAACCAAGGCCAACTGTTCAGTAGCCAACTGAAGCTTTCCAGCTTTTCCAGCTCTCTGTTAGACATTTGATATCAGTGTCTGAACTGAAGCCTGAGAAGCAGGTCGCACAAGTACCCCAAAATGAAGATATCCCAGGTCCTCAACAACCCCAGAACCAGAGCAGGCACCTTGGTAGACACTATGGGGGCAGTAGACAGTTCAAAAAAGGAAACACCAAAAACTGGTGGTGAAAGGAATGGAAGGAACTCTTCTTGGATTTCAAAAGCGTTACCCCTAAAGAAGGGGAAGGTGAAACCGGTAATAGCATGCTTTTTCTCAGTTACCTCCTGGATAAAGACATCCAAGGACGGTCCAAACAAGTGTTCGCCCTCAAAGGGGAGCATCTTGATTGGCTCCTTGCAGAAGTTCTGCCGACCAACATTTGAGCGATAGGACCCATCTCATCTGGACAGACATGGTGCTGGGGAAAGCAGTTTTTCAAGAACTGTCTTATGGCAGGATCCCCTGCACCTGCTTCTCTAGAATTGAAGCAAATGCTTTGGCCACACTTTGAGAGGTCAGAAGACTCCCACCGCAGCTACTGCATGCTGCAGAGCCACTTCTACCAGGAAGGAGGACAGCTTAAACAGGACCACTAAAATGTAAAGACCATGAACTAATCTATTGGGACTCTCAGGGTCTTATTCAAGTTGGGAATAATATGGACAGTAGCTGCCAAATGCTCAACCAATGTCCTGGCCTCAGAAAACAAACAACCATAAGTTACCGTATTTATCGGCGTATAACACGCACTTTTTTCCCCTTAAAATCAGGGGAAAGTCGTGGGTGCGTGTTATACGCCGATCCCCGCTATCGCTATGTGAATGTCGGCGATCGCCGCCGACATTTACATAGCGAGTAGTTTCAAATATGGCGCCGCAGACTTCGGAAGGACTCGGCGGTGCTGAACGAGCGCCGCCGAAATCACAGAGCCGAGATACACATAGTCGGGTGTATTCGGCTCTTTCTGGCGCCGCTCACTGTCACGCCCAGTCCCGCCATTGGACCTGTGTTATGTCCATCATAGGGCGGGACTGGGCGGGACTGTGAGCTGCGCCGGAAAGAGCCGAGAACCCTCGGCTATGTGTATCTCGGCGGCGTTCGTTCACTTCCGCCGGCGCCGAGTCTCTCCGAACTCCGCGGCGCCATATTTAAAACTACTTCTATGTGTATGGCGGCGGCGGCAGCGGCAGGAGGCATGGACACTAGGCTGCACTGGGGACAAGGCTGCACTGGGGACAAGGCTGCATTGATAAGGCTGCACTGGGGACAAGGCTGCATTAATAAGGCTGCACTGGGGACAAGGCTGCACTGACAAGGCTGCACTGGGGACAAAGCTGCACTGACAAGGCTGCACTGGGGCAAAGCTGCACTGACAAGGCTGCACTGGGGCAAAGCTGCACTGACAAGGCTGCACTGGGGCAAAGCTGCACTGACAAGGCTGCACTGGGGCAAAGCTGCACTGACAAGGCTGCACTGGGGCAAAGCTGCACTGACAAGGCTGCACTGGGGCAAAGCTGCACTGACAAGGCTGCACTGGGGCAAAGCTGCACTGACAAGGCTGCACTGGGGCAAAGCTGCACTGACAAGGCTGCACTGGGGCAAAGCTGCACTGACAAGGCTGCACTGGGGCAAAGCTGCACTGACAAGGCTGCACTGGGGCAAAGCTGCACTGACAAGGCTGCACTGGGGCAAAGCTGCACTGACAAGGCTGCACTGGGGCAAAGCTGCACTAACAAGGCTGCACTGGGGCAAAGCTGCACTGACAAGGCTGCAATGACACTGAAAAGGCTGCAATGACACTGAAAAGGCTGCAGATGAACACTGAAAAGGCTGCAGATGAACACTGAAAAGGCTGCAGATGAACACTGAAAAGGCTGCAGATGAACACTGAAAAGGCTGCAGATGAACACTGAAAAGGCTGCAGATGAACACTGAAAAGGCTGCAGATGAACACTGAAAAGGCTGCAGATGAACACTGAAAAGGCTGCAGATGAACACTGAAAAGGCTGCAGATGAACACTGAAAAGGCTGCAGATGAACACTGAAAAGGCTGCAGATGAACACTGATGAGGCTGCATTGATGGGCATTTTAATGTAAGTTTCTTTTCCTTAAACTTCCCTCCTAAAAGTTTTTTTCCTTAAAATTCGGGTGCGTGTTATACGCCGGCGCGTGTTATACGCCGATAAATACGGTACTTTTCTGTTGGTACATGACACCAAACAGGTATAACAAAATTCACTTCCCGACTCGAATTGTTTTAGAGGGTGCAACCAACTTCATTCCCTTCAACATATTTGGTGGAAATGTTCCAAAGTTAAGAAGCTTTGTATATGGATATACAACTTTTTTAGATCAATATTAAATATCTCCCTCCTAAAGAACCTTTTGAAAGCCTTACTACAAAGGCCTAAAACACAATCGCAGACTCGTGTTCATTATATTCCTAGTCAGACGATCAATTGCTAGAGCCTGGAGAAAACCAACAGTGTCCTTTGCAAAGATAAAAACAGAGGATGATAGGCACAATAGTACAAGAGAAGAGGATGGCCGTTCTGAATGACACAAGCTTTATATTTAAAAGACCTGCATGTTGTGAACTTTGAAAATTAAAAATAAACATGTTATACTTACCTGCTCTGTTGCAGTGGATTTGCACAGAGCAGCCCGGATACTAAACTTCTCGGGTCCCTTTACGGTACTCCTGGCCCCCACCCTCCTGTTGAGTGTCCCCACAGCAAACAGCTTGCTATGGGGGCAGCCAAGCTGAGTCACAGCTCCTTGTGTCCATTCAGACATGGAGCCCCGCCCCAGCCCCCTTTCTTCCCTGATTGGCTAGCTGACTTTGATTGACAGAACCACTGCTTTGTCTCAGCCAATCAGGGAGGGAGAATTTCTGACAGCTGCGACATTCGTGTACATCATTAGACAGAGAGGGACCTCAGGTAAATATTAGGGGGGCTGCTACACACAGAAGGCTTTTTATCTTAATGCATTATGATAAAAAAACCTTCTGCCTTTACAACCCCTTTAATATATGCAAGACACTAAACAGAACAAGCATGCAGCCAGCAAAGTCAAGTCCAAAGCTGCATGTTTGTTTTGGTTCATTGACCTAGAGACCTTTGAAACCAGAGAATCAACAGTGTAAAGCCATTACATATTTTAAACTGAAAATGGAAATTAGCTTTATCCATAAAACAGCAGAAAAACACAGGGACACTTACTGGATGTTCAAGGATAACTGGGAGGTCCGGCAAATATTTTGGTTTCTGTTTGCACATAGACATGCTTGAGAGCTGAAGGAGGAAGTCTCTGCTGTATGTAATCCTGTCTGTAAACAAACACAATGGTTAGCTAGCTAATCACATAAGAGAGGTTATTATGAAGGAGTTTCCTTCATATGTAAACAAAACACTTTACAGAGCAGAGCGGGATCTGAGGGGTGGGACTCTCCCGGTTCATACTGGTTGGCATATTGAACCGCTTGCCGACCGCCGCACACATATACGTTGACAGAATGGCTCGTACTGGCAAATGGGCGTACCTGTAGGTCCCTTTGAATTTGCCGCCTTGCGTGCGCGTGCCTGCAGGTCCCGTGAACTCGACGTTCGCCGGCAGCCCGTGATCGTGGGACGGGGAGACAGAACGGGGCGATGCCTACGTAAACAAGGCATTTTCCTGTTCTGCCTAGTGACATGACAGGTGTCTACTGCTCCCTGTGATCGGGACCTGTGATGGCTGTCATGTCAGTGGTAGCCCATCTCCCCCCCCCCAGTTAGAATCACTCCCTAGGACACACTTAACCCCTTGATTGCCCCCTAGTGTTTAACCCCTTCCCTGCCAGTGTCATTTATACAGTAATCAGTGGCTATTTATAGCACTGGTTGCTGTATAAATTACAATGGTCCCAAAAGTGTCCGCCGTAACATCGCAGTCCCGAAAAAAAAAAAAAAAATAATATTATAAAATCGATCCCATATTTTGTAGACGCTATAACTTTTGCGCAAATCAATATACACTTACTGTGATTTTTTTTTTTTTTTAAACAAAAAATATGTAGAAGTATACATATCGGCCTAAACAGAGGAAAAAATTATTATTGTTTTTTTATATAATTTTTGGGGGATATTATAGAAAAAAGTAAAAAAAAAAAAAAAAAAAGGTATTGCTTTTTTTAGGGCTGCGGAAATCAACGATTAATTGCTCGCTTAATTGTTAATTTTTTTTTATTGATCAAAACTCACCTCTCAGCCGGTTTCCAGGTCTTCAGGGAGTTCCGTCGGAGATCCAGTGACGTCACGGACATCGACGTCACCAGACTCCTCCCACCTTCAAGTACCTCCATCTGCTAACGAAGGGAGGGGGGGGGGCTGGAGTCCGGTGACAATGTCCGTGACGTCACCGGACAGCGATGGTAAATATTGATGTGGTTAACTGGGATCAGTGAGCTAAGTGTAGGCAAATTTAATAACCTCCGTTTTTAACATTGTTGTCCTTAGAGGCTGATAACTGACATTTTTGCCGTGTAAATCGGCTTCAGCTGTTGCCACGACGGCAGGGCTTGCTTTTGATTGACTGTTCAGTTCTTCAGGGTATATTGTCAATAAAATGAGAGAGAGTGAGAGTGTGAGAATGTGAGAGAGTGAGAGTGTGAGAATGTGAGAGAGTGAGTGAGAATGTGAGAGAGTGAGAGTGAGAGTGAGAGAGAGACCTGTGCAGGGACGGCCCACCCATTAAGATTTGCTGCCTCTGACCACCCAGCCAGTGTTGAGGACTGCTACCAGTCCAGGTGAAGGTATTCCAATATCTAGCAGAAGGTTGAAAAGAGAAGTAGAGGTTCTCCTCAAAGGGAAGATGGGGAACTGAGGAACCACTTCGTTTTCTGGAATTTATCTTTGGCTCTGCTTTGGCGGATAAAGAGGGGATGTCCCAGTCTTGCAGAGGCTCTACCCTTGCCTCCAACATTCCACTACTTCGCCCTGGGTGGCACTAAGCTCCATTGATTCTATGCTTATGGCAGTAGAATCCAACTTCTCTGGTAAGCGTATTTCATCTATTCGCTTAAGTTGATGATATACAAGCTGACGGTTGGGAAGCAGACAAGATTATTCACACGGATTATTCTTTTCCACTGTGGACTTTTGTTCCTTTAGGATTACATATTTGTTTTTATTTCTTGGGACACTACGCATATATGCACTTTGAACTTTATATTTACTACTAATACATGTGTTTTTAGCGCTACAATTTTATTTCACATTTATTAACTTCACATAATTCTAAGAGGTCATAAAACAAAACCCAGGTCTCATGCGATGGCGAGATGGAGTGATCGGCTAACGCACAAGGATTTTTTCCTTCCTCAGACTCGGTTCCATGAGGCTCTGGTCTGTACGTTTGTTTATAAGTAGTGGAATGGATGGATGGATGGAATAGCCTTGGGGGAATGGTCCTCCTCCGCTGCTGCAATACTGCTTACTTATCACAGCACACCAATCGATGGTGTTGGTATGACCCTTTAAATCCAGATGGGGGCTGCATAGGACATGCAGTGCCTTGGGGTCCCCTGGGCTGGTGTCACACGATGTGGACTGGGATGTAGGGGTGGCGAGCTTCCTGGAGGTCCAAACCCCATTAACAGCGTGCAAACAGGCTGCTCAGTGTCAGAACGTCGTTTGTTTCCAACTGGTGGTGGGTGCTCTGCTAACTTTTCCTGGTTCTCCCCAAGCACTAAAAGGAGGGAGCTCCAGTACATTCCCTGCCCATCAGGGAGAATGTCTGTGGGCCCCAAAAACACTGACAAAAAATAAATAAATAAATAAAATAAAATGGGCTAGACTCAACAGGACAGCACAGGAGCATGTGGAGCTCAACAGCTCACAAGAAACACTGATAAATGCTAAAAAGCATCCCCCTTTTAATGAACTCTGAAATAGTGTTTTGAGGGGCTATACTCTCGAACGTGCTATTCTGAAAGACAAATTTGAGAAACACCCTTAGAAGGGGGCAGGTGCAGCCCCACCAATCAGCAAAGAGACCCCTAGAAAGGTTTACCATTTCTCTTCTAAAAATGGAAAAGCTACTTACAGTAACATCTCCCAACATAGTGTGAAACAAGCTTAATCCAATGCATAGTTACACAGAAAGCAGAAATTTTCCTCTACCCAACCTGGCCTTTCACACCAAAGGGGTTGATCAATCATTCATTGCTTTCACTGTAGTGTACCTTGTAGTGGAGACACACACACACACACACACACACACACACACACACACACACACCAGATTTGTAATAGTGGAAGAATGAAGTCCTTCCACCAAAGCACAAAAGGAGCAGGTATATGCAAAATTGTTTCTGCTAACAAAATATAGGAAAGCCAGGTCACAAACGTATTGGCTCCTCAAGAGCAATACATAGAAGAATTGAGCCTACTTGAAAGCGGTCTGTTACATACCCAGGATGGGTAGGGGCCAGCTCCTGACCAGTGTCCTTGAGTAAGATATAAACATTACCTCTCCTTGTCCACCCAAAATGCTCCAAGTACTTTTTAAGTTGAGTTAGCTTTAAATGTGAACCTGCGCGCTGTGAAAGCTCTGACTGCCAAAAGGCAAATCAACAACTCTGGTGGACGAAGCCAGCACACCAGCAAATTAGAACATCCCTATTTTACTTAAATGGCATTCTAATGATGTTTTTGGGACTCGTTTTCCAAAGGGCTCCAAAACGTTGTTGGTAGAACCATGTACATTAAGGTCTCTTTTTTTAATCAAGCTAATTTATTGATGAGTTGCACAATACATATTGGTATGTGCAAACCCTCATTGAGGTAGAAGTCCCATAAAGTTTGACAGAGCTTTATCCTACAAGGTACAAATCATGCAACATCAAGTAAAACCTAAGGAAACCATTAAAGATAGAGAAGTATACATAAATTAAGTGCATCACTGCTTTAACAAACTTGATCTATATAGTATGTAAAATAGGTCTTATTGGAGAAATATTATTTACACATATATAAAGTTTGTTGACAGCAGCGCAGCACACTTTATGTATATTTAATTAGTTCTGTCATGTAGCCAAGTGGTATATTTATTGCATTATTTACGGCACTATAATTTATTAGTTGTAGCACATCAGTTTTAGGGATCTATTAAATATAGATCAGTGAAACATCGACAGGCTCAGAAACGGCATGCAATGCCAAGCTGCTGCTAACAAAGCAAACAGAATATTGGCATGCATTAAAAAGGGGATCAACTTCAGAGATAAAATGATAATTCTACAAGACTCTGGTCCAGCCGCACCTAGAGTATGCTTTCCAGTTCTGGGCACCAGTCCTCAGGAAGAATGTACTGGAAATAAAGCGAGTATAAAGAAGGGCAACTAAGCTAATAAAAGGGTCTGGAGGATATTAGTTATGAGGAAAGGTTGCGAGCACTGAACTTATTCTCTCTGGAGAAGAGACACTTGAGAGGGGATATGATTTCAGTTTATAAATACCGTACTGGTGACCTCACAATAGAGATAAAACGTTTTCGCGGAAGGGAGTTTAACAAGACATGTGGTCACTCATTAAGATAAGAAAAGAGGTTTAACCTTAAACTACGTAGAGGGTTCTTTACTCTAAGAGCGGCAAGGATGTGGAATTCCCTTCCACAGGTGGTGGTCTCAGAGGGGAGCTTCAATAGTTTCAAAAAACTATTAGAAAAGCATCTGAGCAACGGCAACATACAGGGATATACAATGTAATGCTGTCATAAATCGCACACATAGGTTGGTCTTGATGGACTTGTGTCTTTTTTCAACCTCTCCTACTATGTAACTTCTACTATGCAAGTGTTTGTACTAGGGGAACACTCAGCAGTTTCAATACCAGAAAGTTGAGAGGTAACAGGCAACCAAAAGGACCAGAACATAGCAAATTCAGGGGTTGTCCCATACGGGAGTAAACAAGTTTGTTAAATAGTAAATAACTGTTAACTAGATCAATCCATTTTTCAACAGGTGGAAGGGAGTTTGCTAGCCAACACATTGCAATGACTATATAGTGATTACTGGTAAAACCCAGTAGATACAGCTTCAGATCTAGGGGAACTGGACAACCCATTTGATCATGAATGAACTTAGTGGAGCCAGCAGGCCTGTATGTCTGGGCAGTTCCAATGCAAGTGGTAAAGGGTATGGTCTGGGAAGCCACATCTGGGCACCCGGGGAGTAGAAAGGGCAAAATGTAACTATTCTTAGGCATTAGGTCCGAGTGGGTAACTTTCTGAGACAGGGGGAGAGCAGCTTTGGAGCCTCCAGGGCTTCTTCCTACTCTACTGGATCCAACAAGGAAATGTCTGCTTTCCGTACTTGTATAAATTCACTTGCATTAAATAAAGTGGTCACACTGCGGTCAATCACAGCCAGTGATCCAATGAGGAGAGCGGGGGCAGGGCTGAGCCACACTGTGTGGACAGACACACAGAGCAGCAGCCCGCTATGGGGGCACCCTGCAGGAGGGAGGCAGGAGCGCCAGTGGGGGACCCGAGAAAAGGAGGATCATTGTTGTAACTTGCTCTGTGCAAAACCCTTACACAGAGCAGGTAATTATAACATGTTTGATTTAAAAAAGAAATTAAAAAAAAAATCTGCCTTTAAAAATCACTTTAACACTTTGGGCAGTAATGGGGTATTATAAATATAACCAATACGCTATTTTTTAGGTCCTTTATGCAGCAGAGGGAATTTAGAGGTCAAGAGAATTAAGTGACTGCATAGAGTGACATTTTACTGTTCCTGAATGAGTGGGAAGGCCTTCTAATGTGGGAATCTAGTGGCTCAGTAAAAAGTGCATACAGTAGAGAAGATAGGGGGCAGCACAGATGTGTGCCAGGCTGGATAGGGAAAGCGGAAAAATATCAAACCATTCATGCAGATTCAGGCCTTTAGAGAGAGCGATATAGTAGTCTGATTCATGCAATGAAGCCATTGCCTATACCAAATCTGCCGAGAATTTTATAGAAATAGGGCCAGTCTATGGATTTGAAGGCTTTTTCAGCATCTAAACAAACCAGGATTCCATTACCCATACAAGAATAGGAGGTTTTACAAAACCCGTCTTATGTTGAAAATTGAGGTAGTCACTCTTTATGTGGTAATTACTGATTAAAACAAGAGAACGTGTAGCAAATACTACAGTAAACACATCAGCATCTGTGGAACTCCTCATTGTTAAAGAGGGTTTCCAAATGCTGATAACACCCCCCCCCCCCAGAGGGGGTCTGTTGAGGGCATGTGGCCTGGTATGGTTCAGGTGGGAGGGGGCACATGCTCCCTCCCCCTTCTCCTGGCTGCATGCTCGGATAAGTGTCTGGTATGGATTTGGGAAAAACTTTGTGCCATTTTTTTTTGGCATTGCACCCCCCTTGAAATTCATACCAGACCTGAAGGTCCTGGTATGGATTGTGGAGGATCTCGCATGCAATTTTTTTTTTTTTTTTTTAACCACTTGACGACCGCCTCACGCCGATGTACGTCGGCAAAGTGGCACGGACAGGCAAAATCACGTACATATACGTGATTTGCCTTCCGCGGGTGGGGGGTCCGATCGGACCCCCCCCCGGTGCCTGAGGCGGTCGTCTTTTGTCCAGCGGCGATCCGTGATGAGGGGGAGACCATCCGTTCGTGGCCCCCCCCTCGCGATCGCCGCCGGCCAATGAGAACACTCCTTTGCTGCTGTATGCTAAACAGCAGCAAAGGAAGTGATGTCATCTCCCCTCGGGTCGGTATTTTCCGTTCCGGCCCGAGGAGAGAAGACATCTATGTGAGTGCACAACACACACACACACACACACACACACACACACACACACACACAGTAGAACATGCCAGGCACACAAAACACCCCGATCCCCCCCCCCGATCGCCCCCCGATCCCCCCCAATCACCCCCCCCCCCCCTGTCACAAACTGACACCAGCAGTTTTTTTTTTTTTTTTTTTCTGATTACTGCATAGTGTCAGTTAGTGACAGTTACAGTGTTGGGACAGTGAGTATTACCCCCCCTTTGGTCTAGGGTACCCCCCTAACCCCCCCTAATAAAGTTTTAACCCCTTGATCACCCCCTGTCACCAGTGTCACTAAGCGATCATTTTTCTGATCGCTGTATTAGTGTCGCTGGTGACGCTAGTTAGTGAGGTAAATATTTAGGTTCGCCGTCAGCGTTTTATAGCGTCAGGGACCCCCATATACTACCTAATAAATGTTTTAACCCCTTGATTGCCCCCTAGTTAACCCTTTCACCACTGATCACCGTATAACCGTTACGGATGACGCTGGTTAGTTCGTTTATTTTTTATAGTGTCAGGGCACCCGCCGTTTATTACCGAATAAAGGTTTAGCCCCCTGATCGCCCGGCGGTGATATGCGTCGCCCCAGGCAGCGTCAGATTAGCGCCAGTACCGCTAACACCCACGCATGCAGCATACGCCTCCCTTAGTGGTATAGTATCTGTACGGATCAATATCTGATCCGATCAGATCTATACTAGCGTCCCCAGCAGTTTAGGGTTCCCAAAAACGCAGTGTTAGCGGGATCAGCCCAGATACCTGCTAGCACCTGCGTTTTGTGCCTCCGCCCAGCCCACCCAAGTGCAGTATCGATCGATCACTGTCACTTACAAAACACTAAACGCATAACTGCAGCGTTCGCAGAGTCAGGCCTGATCCCTGCGATCGCTAACAGTTTTTTTGGTAGCATTTTGGTGAACTGGCAAGCACCAGCCCCAGGCATCAGGTTAGCGCCAGTACCGCTAACACCCACGCACGCAGCATACGCCTCCCTTAGTGGTATAGTATCTGAACGGATCAATATCTGATCCGATCAGATCTATACTAGCGTCCCCAGCAGTTTAGGGTTCCCAAAAACGCAGTGTTAGCGGAATCAGCCCAGATACCTGCTAGCACCTGCGTTTTGCCCCTCCGCCCGGCCCAGCCCAGCCCACCCAAGTGCAGTATCGATCGATCACTGACACTTACAAAACACTAAACGCATAACTGCAGCGTTCGCAGAGTCAGGCCTGATCCCTGCGATCGCTAACAGTTTTTTTTGTAGCGTTTTGGTGAACTGGCAAGCACCAGCCCCAGGCAGCGTCAGATTAGCGCCAGTACCGCTAACACCCACGCACGCACCGTACACCTCCCTTAGTGGTATAGTATCTGATCGCATCAATATCTGATCCGATCAGATCTATACTAGCGTCACCAGCAGTTTAGGGTTCCCAAAAACGCAGTGTTAGCGGGATCAGCCCAGATACCTGCTAGCACCTGCGTTTTGCCCCTCCGCCCGGCCCGGCCCAGCCCACCCAAGTGCAGTATCGATCGATCACTGACACTTACAAAACACTAAACGCATAACTGCAGCGTTCGCAGAGTCAGGCCTGATCCCTGCGATCGCTAACGTTTTTTGGTAGCGTTTTGGTGAACTGGCAAGCGCCAGCGGCCTAGTACACCCCGGTCGTAGTCAAACCAGCACTGCAGTAACACTTGGTGACGTGGCGAGTCCCATAAGTGCAGTTCAAGCTGGTGAGGTGGCAAGCACAAGTAGTGTCCCGCTGCCACCAAAAAGACAAACACAGGCCCATCGTGCCCATAGTGCCCTTCCTGCTGCATTCGCCAATCCTAATTGGGAACCCACCGCTTCTGCAGCGCCCGTACTTCCCCCATTCACATCCCCAACCAAATGCAGTCGGCTGCATGAGAGGCATTTTTATGTCCTCCCGAGTACCCCTACCCAACGAACCCCCAAAAAAGATGTTGTGTCTGCAGTAAGAGCGCGGATATAGGCGTGACACCCGCTATTATTGTCCCTCCTGTCCTGACAATCCTGGTCTTGCATTGGTGAATGTTTTGAACGCTACCATTCACTAGTTGAGTATTAGCGTAGGGTACAGCATTCCACAGACTAGACACACTTTCACAGGGTCTCCCAAGATGCCATCGCATTTTGAGAGACCCGAACCTGGAACCGGTTACCGTTATAAAAGTTAGTTACAAAAAAAGTGTAAAAAAAAAAAAAATATATATGAAATAAAAAAAAATAGTTGTTTTATTGTTCTCTCTCTCTATTCTCTCTCTCTATTGTTCTGCTCTTTTTTACTGTATTCTATTCTGCAATGTTTTATTGTTATTGTTATTATGTTTTATCATGTTTGTTTTTCAGGTGTGTAATTATTTACACTTTACTGTGCTTTATTGTTAACCATTGTTAACCTTTTTTTGTCTTCAGGTACGCCATTCACGACTTTGAGTGGTTATACCAGAATGATGCCTGCAGGTTTAGGTATCATCTTGGTATCATTCTTTTCAGCCAGCGGTCGGCTTTCATGTAAAAGCAATCCTAGCGGCTAATTAGCCTCTAGACTGCTTTTACAAGCCGTGGGAGGGAATGCCCCCCCCCCCCCCACCGTCTTCCGTGTTTTTCTCTGGCTCTCCTGTCTCAACAGGGAACCTGAGAATGCAGCCGGTGATTCAGCCAGCTGACCATAGAGCTGATCAGAGACCAGAGTGGCTCCAAACATCTCTATGGCCTAAGAAACCGGAAGCTACGAGTATTTCATGACTTAGATTTCGCCGGATGTAAATAGCGCCATTGGGAAATTGGGGAAGCATTTTATCACACCGATCTTGGTGTGGTCAGATGCTTTGAGGGCAGAGGAGAGATCTAGGGTCTAATAGACCACAATTTTTTCAAAAAAGAGTACCTGTCACTACCTATTGCTATCATAGGGGATATTTACATTCCCCGAGATAACAATAAAAATGATTAAAAAAAAAAATATGAAAGGAACAGTTTAAAAGTAAGATTAAAAAAGCAAAAAAATAATAAAGGAAAAAAAAAAAAAAAAAAAAAAAAAAAAAACACCCCTGTCGCCCCCTGCTCTCGCGCTAAGGCGAACGCAAGCGGCGGTCTGTCGTCAAACATAAACAGCAATTGCACCATGCATGTGAGGTATCACCGCGAAGGCCAGATCGAGTGCAGTAATTTTTCCAGTAGACCTCCTCTGTAAATCTAAAGTGGTAACCTGTAAAGGCTTTTGAAGGCTTTTAAACATGTATTTATTTTGTTGCCACTGCACGTTTGTGCGCAATTTTAAAGCATGTCATGTTTGGTATCCATGTACTCGGCCTAAGATCATCTTTTTTATTTCATCAAACATTTGGGCAATATAGCGTGTTTTAGTGCATTAAAATTAAAAAAAGTGTGTTTTTTCCCCAAAAAATGCGTTTGAAAAATCGCTGCGCAATTACTGTGTGAAAAAAAAAAATGAAACACCCACCATTTTAATCTGTAGGGCATTTGCTTTAAAAAAATATATAATGTTTGGGGGTTCAAAGTAATTTTTTTGCAAAAAAAAAAAACTTTTTCATGTAAACAATAAGTGTCAGAAAGGGCTTTGTCTTCAAGTGGTTAGAAGAGTGGGTGATGTGTGACATAAGCTTCTAAATGTTGTGCATAAAATGCCAGGACAGTTCAAAACCCCCCCAAATGACCCCATTTTGGAAAGTAGACACCCCAAGCTATTTGCTGAGAGGCATGTCGAGTCCATGGAATATTTTATATTGCGACACAAGTTGCGGGAAAGAGACAAATTTTTTTTTTTTTTTTTTTTTTTTTTTGCACAAAGTTGTCACTAAATGATATATTGCTCAAACATGCCATGGAAATATGTGAAATTACACCCCAAAATACATTCTGCTGCTTCTCCTGAGTACGGGGATACCACATGTGTGAGACTTTTTGGGAGCCTAGCCGCGTACGGGACCCCGAAAACCAAGCACCGCCTTCAGGCTTTCTAAGGGCGTGAATTTTTGATTTCACTCTTCACTGCCTATCACAGTTTCGGAGGCCATGGAATGCCCAGGTGGCACAAAACCCCCCCAAATGACCCCATTTTGGAAAGTAGACACCCCAAGCTATTTGCTGAGAGGTATAGTGAGTATTTTGCAGACCTCACTTTTTGTCACAAAGTTTTGAAAATTGAAAAAAAAAAATGTTTTTTCTTGTCTTTCTTCATTTTCAAAAACAAATGAGAGCTGCAAAATACTCACCATGCCTTTCAGCAAATAGCTTGGGGTGTCTACTTTCCAAAATGGGGTCATTTGGGGGGGTTTTGTGCCACCTGGGCATTCCATGGCCTCCGAAACTGTGATAGGCAGTAAAGAGTGAAATCAAAAATTTTCACCCTTAGAAATCCTGAAGGCAGTGATTGGTTTTCGGGGTCCAGTACGCGGCTAGGCTCCCAAAAAGTCCCACACATGTGGTATCCCCATACTCAGGAGAAGCAGCTAAATGTATTTTGGGGTGCAATTCCACATATGCCCATGGCCTGTGTGAGCAATATATCATTTAGTGACAACTTTATGAAAAAAAAAAAAAAAAAAAAAAAGTGTCACTTTCCCGCAACTTGTGTCAAAATATAAAATATTCCATGGACTCAATATGCCTCTCAGCAAATAGCTTGGGGTGTCTACTTTCCAAAATGGGGTCATTTTGGGGGGTTTTGTGCCACCTGGGCATTCCATGGCCTCCGAAACTGTGATAGGCAGTGAAGAGTGAAAGCAAAAATTTACACCCTTAGAAATCCTGAAGGCGGTGATTGGTTTTCGGGGCCCCGTACGCGGCTAGGCTCCCAAAAAGTCCCACACATGTGGTATCCCCATACTCAGGAGAAGCAGCTAAATGTATTTTGGGGTGCAATTCCACATAGGCCCATGGCCTGTGTGAGCAATATATCATTTAGTGACGACTTTTTGTAAATATTTTTTTTTTTTTTTTTTTTTTTTCATTTTTCAATCACTTGGGACAAAAAAAATAAATATTCAATGGGTTCAACATGCCTCTCAGCAATTTCCTTGGGGTGTCTACTTTCCAAAATGGGGTCATTTGGGGGGGTTTTGTACTGCCCTGCCATTTTAGCACCTCAAGAAATGACATAGGCAGTCATAAACTAAAAGCTGTGTAAATTCCAGAAAATGTACCCTAGTTTGTAGACGCTATAACTTTTGCGCAAACCAATAAATATACGCTTATTGACATTTTTTTTACCAAAGACATGTGGCCGAATACATTTTGGCCTAAATGTATGACTAAAATTGAGTTTATTGGATTTTTTTTATAACAAAAAGTAGAAAATATCATTTTTTTTCAAAATTTTCGGTCTTTTTCCGTTTATAGCGCAAAAAATAAAAACCGCAGAGGTGATCAAATACCATCAAAAGAAAGCTCTATTTGTGGGAAGAAAAGGACGCAAATTTCGTTTGGGTACAGCATTGCATGACCGCGCAATTAGCAGTTAAAGCGACGCAGTGCCAAATTGGAAAAAGACCTCTGGTCCTTAGGCAGCATAATGGTCCGGGGCTCAAGTGGTTAAAACAGTGTCCCGGCTCATTTGTTTACATTCACCTGTCAGCCAGGAATCCCCAGCTGACAGCTGAGGGAACACGGCAGGGATTAGTCACTGGTTGTTAGAATGCCGGCTCCCTGACAACCAGCATAGCTGAGCTGGAACGGTCACATTCAGCAGGGGTAGGAATACCACTGCTAAATATTTCACCTGCTGCAGCTGGCGGTTCAGTAGGCGGTAAAATAAAAAAATTGTGGCAAGTACTGCAAAATAAGGCATGTGGTACTTAATGCAAGTTTTAGTGAATTGCCTGTTCGAGACAAAACCCTGCACAAATTATTTTAAATACAAAGATTTAGGCAGTACTAACCTCTTAGTGAATTGAGCCCCCTGTCATATAGGAGAGAGGGGAGTTCTTCACATGCTCTTGCATACCCAGAATTAAGCGGTATGTCACACTGCTTTGCTGGGTAAGTGGAGTGGCACAAGTCATCAGTACTGGGGTCAATACAAGGAGCTGAAAGGGAAGGCATTAGGTAAAATCATGTTCTCTACGATTTTTCTTTTAATTAAAAGAATTGTGAAAAGATCATGTTACATTAAAAAAAAAGGACATCATTTTTCTAGTGTTTCTAAATCTAAGATAGTGTAGTGTGCAATTCTGTAGACATGCCGATTCTTAGGCAATTTTAACCAGTTTTGGATCACAAAAAAACATCGCAACAATTGCAGTAGTTTCGCCATTTTGATACACTATTAGTGGTAGGTTATCTTTGATACAAACGGTTTATTCGTTTTTGATATTAGACCTTATGCTGAAAGTTGGGATGGTCAGTGCTTTCCATCCCCTCCCCAACACCAGGGCTAAGAGTGTACTGAGAATACATTTGCTGGCTTTGGCTTCATGTTTAGCAAAATACATCAGCCCATTTGCCTCCATCCTTTTTGCATTTAAAACAGAAGCATTTAGAAGTTGAACAAAGCACCACCTGAACTTGGTTTAAAGAGAATCTGTCACAAGAAATGAATTGTTGAAGAAGCCTCTGAAAACCAGTGCATATTGTATTAGGTATGAGTCAACAACCTAAACATTAGGCTTAAAATCAAAGTATGGCCTATTTTTGCTCTCCTGTGACCCAGAGTCAGCTTATAGCCATCAGCTGATGCCATAGGGCTGCTCCAGAGTCTGGAAGGATCCACCCAGTTGTCTGAATGACCGCTCGCTCCTGCTCTCAGCGTGCAGCCAGCTGTGCCCATCCCCTCTCCTGCCCATCACTCCAGTGAGCGCTGGAGGGACAGAGCAGAGAGTGTTGACTGACAAGCACGGCTTTCCACTCCAAGCAGACAGAACTGAGCAGTCAGCAGTCACATAATCACTCAGTTCTGTTTCAGAGGTGACACGGGATGATGTTGCAGCATAAAAGGTAGGTATGTTTTTTTTTTAAATGTATCTTACATCTCATTTACATAAAAAGGAGAATTAGATCCCAAAAAAAGAAAGACAGTTTTTATACACAACATACTGGTCATTTACCTTGTTTGATGTTTGCTGGAGTCTTTTGTGGAGTTCCAGGGGATTTGGGAATCACAGGATCCTTCACTATACCATTCAGCTGGCCAATAGAGCACCACTAGAACAGAAAAGACATGGATTGAATCAAAGGGCCCTTTACACTGGTGCACTTTTGCGGGTCTAGAAAGCACCTTTCCAGTGCAATAAAAGCGCATCAAAACTATTCCCCTTTAAATCCTATGTGAATTCTCACATCACTGTGCTGTGGTTTGAAAAGTCCTGCATGCTGCTTCTTTGGTGCGGTTTTCAAAGGTGCACCAAAGACGCACCTTTCATTTAGGTCAATGGAAAAAGGCACCACAAAGGCACCAGGTGCATTTTTGGGGTCACATGGCAAAAAAGAGGCTGGACATTAAGGCGGAACTTCAGTCATTTTTTCATCTTTCCCTTTATTAAATAGTCTGCCCTTGTTTTAACTTTGGATAGTAAAACATTTTTTTTTTTCTGCCAGTAAATACCTTATACAGCCCACTTCCTGTTTGTCATTAGCCTAGACTTATGATATCATGCACAGCTCTCACCCTCGAGAGTTTGCCAGGAAGGGGGGGGGGGGGGGGGATGAGTCATAAGAGGGTCAATGAGAGCTGCAGGTGTGCCTGTGTGTCTGTAAATCCAGGAGGTGAACAGGAAGCAGCTTCAGCTGCCTACAGTTAAAATGGATGCAGCCAGACTCAGTGGAGGGAGATTTCTGCTTATTTGTCAAGTACAGAATCACAGTATATATAAAATATGCAGGGTGGTTGGAGGGAAGCTTCAGAATGGCAAAGATGTTTTATTACAAATTATGTGAGCAGACTGCAGTTCCTCTTTAGGAGTGGACCCCAGCCCCCCCTTAATGGTGGTCACGATACTCTAGCTCCTCTGCTTCCTTCCCGTGGAGAGGAGTCTGTCTGGCCGCTCCCCTCTCCTCCCCTCACATTCTCGGAGCCGATGCTCCCAGCAGTCCTGCCCAGTCTTTCCAGCTCCCCCTCTGGTGGTAGCATCTCCTGCACAAGACGCTGTGGGGGGGAGCAAGGCATGAGTTTAGTTCCCACTGGTTGTTAATAACGTTGGTAGGTGCCAGCTGCTTAACCAGTGAATAGCACTGGAACCCAATGACATCCTTAAAAGAACAGCCATTTACCTCAGATATATTACGATACTATGCATTTTAATGCGTTGAGTTAAAATGCATAGTATGTTATACATGGGCTGCAGTGTGAAAACAGCCAAGCAGATTAGGAAAACCTCACATCCCAAAATAAAAAGACCTAAAACAAACATTACTGGATCAGGTATATTCAGCACCAGTTTTATGGTAGCAGAAACATACTGGAGTTGATTTACTAAGAGTGCAGAGTACAAAAGCAGGTGCAGCTCTGCATACAAACCAGCTTCAGCTTCCAGGTTTTTTGTCAAAGCTTCATTAAACAAGCCGACGTTAGAAGCGACTTGGCTTCCATGCACAGCTGCACCAGATTCTGAGTGCTCCAGTTTTAGTAAAATCAACTCCACTGTCATCAATATAGTGCAAATGTATTCCATAATAGTAAATCCTACGTGTTATCAGCATTAGCCCCATGTACATACATTTTCACCTCTCAAAATGTATTGCACGAAAACTGAATGCAAAAATTATATACCCACTCTGACAAGCCTACAACAAAAGTTATGCCATTTCCAGAATGAGAAGGTGCTTAGGATAAGGACCACTCTTTTAGTGAAGAGACCCCCGATACCAACCCAACAAATAAAGGCAGATAAAATTCAAGTACTTTAAAATGTTTACCTGCAGAATGTTTTTTTTCCCCATAAACAATGTTTATAGCTTGCAATGTGCCTCTGAACTTACTAGCGAATATAAGGACTTCAGCAAAGTTAACTCCCTAGTACAAGCCTCTTCCTCCTTGCAATGCATAGCCCTTTCCTCTTCTAATTACGGTTTGTGCTGGTCAAGCTCCTTCACCTCTTCCCTCCCTACGTAACCTTATGTAGGAGTGAAGGGGGCGTACTAGTTCAGGGGTATCCAACCTTTTGACCTTGGGTCACATTGCAAGAAGAGGAATTGTCTTGGGCCACACAAAACGTAATGACAATGGAGAGCTGATCAGCAGAAAAAAAAAATCCTATTATATTTTTTTTTTTTTTTTTTTTTTTTAACAGCTTACCTGTAAATTCCTTTTCTTGGGAGTACATCACGGGACACAGATCCACAGTAATAACTGTATGGGTTAAATGGCACCTTCAGGTGATGGACACTGGCACAACCTAAACCGGAAGTTTAATTCCCCATATAACCCCTCCCCTTACCGGGAGTACCTCAGCTTTGTAGCAAAGCAATACACATGTAACCAGAAAGAGGGGAGGGACCTCTGTGTCCCGTGATGTACTCCAAGAAAAGTATTTTACATATAAGCCGTTATAAAAATCCTATTTTCTTACATCACGGGACACAGAGCCGCAGTAATAACTGTATGGGATGTCCCAGAGCAATGCCACCTGAGGGGAGGGGACACAAACAAAAGTAGGGTGCAATCAGACCTGAGGGCCTATACTGCTGCCTGCAGTACACTGCGCCCAAATGCGATATCCTCATGCCTTCTTACATCCACCTGATAGAATCTGATGAATGTATGGACTGAAGACCAGGTTGCGGCCTTGCAGATTTGAGCCATGGAGGCCTGGTGATGCACTGCCCAGGAAGCACTAACAGCCCTGGTGGAGTGCGCTTTGATTTGAAAAAGGTGGAACCTTCCTCTTCAAGCCATAAGCTTGAATAATTACTTGCCGAATCCATTTGGCAATAGTGGATTTCGATGCCACCTGTCCTTTCCTAGGACCTTCAGGCAACACAAACAAAATCTGTTTTTTGAATTTGAGCAGTCGCCTTCAAATAGATTTTGACTGCTCTTACTACAGCCAACGAACGTAGTGACTTTTCTTCCTTAGAACAGGGTTGTGAAAAAAAAAAAAAAAAAAAAAAAAAAAAAAAAATTTAAAATGAAGGTAAAACAATATCCTGGTTAAGGTGAAAACCTGAAACCACCTTTGGCAGAAAGCTAGGATGAGGATGCAATACTGCTCTATCCTTGTGAACAATTAACCACTTCCGGACCGCCGCACAATGATGTACGTCCAAACTTTGAAGGGGGATACCTAGCTGCCATAACCCCGTTTTCGTGCGGCAGCCTGCTTTCTGATAAAAGTGGTCCCTGCTTCGGATTCGCCGCGAGATCACTTTTATCAGTGGCGGGAGAGGGCCCCCCCCCCTCCCGCCGCGATCCGGTGCCCTCCGCTGCTTACCGGAGCCGTCCGTAGCGGCGGAGGCAATCGCACCGTCTCCGTCCTGTGCCTGGAGACGAGTGAGGCTAAGATGGCGCCCACTCGTCTCCATGACACTGCTGGGTGGAAGTGACGTTGTGACCTCTTAAAAGGCTTATTTTTTTTTAAATGACTTTTATTGCATTTTAGTGTAAATATGAGATCTGAGGTCTTTTTGACCCCAGATCTCATATTTAAGAGGTCCTGTCATGCTTTTTTCTATTACAAGGGATGTTTACATTCCTTGTAATAGGAATAAAAGTGACACTTTTTTTTTTTTTTTTTTTTTTTTAAAACCGTGTAAAAAAAATAAAATAATGTAAAATAAATAAAAAGAAAAAATTTAAAAAAAACCCCGGTCCCGACGAGTTTGCGCGCAGAAGCGAACGCATACGCGAGTAGTGCCCGCAAATGAAAACGGTGGTCAAACCAAACATGTGAGGTATCGCCGCGACCGGTAGAGTGAGAGCAATAATTCTAGCCCTAGACCTCCTCTGTAACGCAAAACATGCAACCTGTAGAATTTTTTAAACGTCGCCTATGGAGATTTGAGGGTAAAAGTTTGACGCCATTCCACGAGTGGGCGCAATTTCGAAGCGTGACATGTTGGGTATCAAATTTACTTGGCGTAACATTATATTTCACAATATAAAAAAAAAAATTGGGCCACCTTTACTGTTGTCTTATTTTTTTTATTCAAAAAGTGAATTTTTTCCAAAAAGTGCGCTTATAAGACCGCTGCGCAAATAAAAAAAAAAAAAAAAAAAAAAAAAAAAAGTATTGCAACGACCGCCATTTTATTCTCTAGGGTGTTAGAAAAAAAAAACCCATATATAATGTTTGGGGGTTCCAAGTAATTTTCTAGCAAAAAAACCTGTTTTAAACATGTAAACCCCTAAAAGCCAAAACGAGGCTAGTTCTTAAGTGGCTAAATATGGCGTCTTACAAGAAAGAGCCGCCAACTCTAAAACCCTTCTTGCAGAAAAAATGGCTACCAGAAAAAACTAGCTTTCTTGTCAAAAAGGACCAAAGGAATATGTCGTATCAGCTTAAAAAAGGCGGTTTCTGTAATGTCGACAGAACTAAATTCAAGTTCCAAGGGTTTAGGGGTGCCATAACCGGTGGATTAAGCCGCGTTACCCCGTCTAAAGCTTCGGACCAAAGAATGCGAAGCAAGCGGACGTTGAAACAATACTGATAAGGCCGAGACCTGGCCTTTGATAGTACTCAGGGCCAGTTTCATCTCTAGCACCATTTGCAGAAAGGCAAGAGTTCTACCTTTGACATACTTCCTAGGATGCCAACCCCTGGATTCACACCAGGAAACATATGCCTTCCAGACTCTGTAATAAAAATAACTCTGGAAGCTGGCTTCCTTGCATTAATCAAGGTAGGTATCACTGAGACTGAAAGCCCACAATTCTTCAGAATGTGGGTTTCAAATAGCCAAACCGTTATATTTAGCGTTTGTAAAGTAGGATGGAACACTGGTCCCTGCGATAACAGGTCTGGACGTGGTGGTAGGGTCCATGGAGCCCCTACCACCATCTTTACCATTTCTGCATACCAAGATCTTCTGGGCCACAAGAACTTCCCACTTTCTTTTCCGCTTGAGCCTGCAAAGTCGTTTAGGTAGCAGCAGAATAGGAAGGAATGCATAAATCAGTGAGAACTGATCCCACGGGGTCACCAATGCATCTGTTCCACATGTAAGTGGATCCCTTGTTCTTGATACAAAGTTGACGACTTTGTTGTTGAACCTGGACGCAAACAGATCTACATCCAGGATCCCCCCATCTTTGGCATAAAGCCAGGAAGATGTCAGGGTGAAGGGACCATTCCCCCGGGAACAACTGCTGGCAAAGTAGTCTGCCTGACAGTTCTCTACCCCTGGAATGAAGATTGCCGATATGCACGGCACATGTTTTTCTGCCCAGGTTAGGATATGGTTTACCTCTCCCTGGGCTGCCTGACTTCTGGTGCCCCCTTAGTGATTGATATAAGCCACTGGTGTGGCAGTGTCAGATTGAATCCTGACAGGAGAATTCTGCAACCTGAATGTCCAGGCCCTTAGGGCTAGACACGCTGCCCGAATCTCTAGAATGTTGATGGGCAAGGTCCTTTCGGTTCTGGAGAGACGCTTCTTCCAGGATTGCTCCCCAACCAGTAAGAAGGATTTTCCCTTCTGCAGATTCTCAGATATCCTCCACCAACTGAGGCTCTGGTGCACTTTTGGCGACAAATGCATTGGAAAATCTAGTGCCTGAATCTTCTTGTTTCAGGCCAATAGAACACCGTTTTGCAGCAGTCTAAAATGAAACTGAGCATACGGAACTGCTTCAAATGAAGCCACCATCTTCCCCAACAACCTCATACAAAAGGTAAAATGGAAGGACCCTTCTTTGCCCTGATCCCCTGAACCAGCTCCTTTATGGCACGGATCTTTGCCTGGGGTAAAAACACCTTCTTCTGGGCTGTATCTATGACCAGACCCAAGTACTCTAATCTTCTTACTGGCTTTAAAGAAGATTTCTCCATAGGTTGAGGACCCAACCTAGGTATTCCAGGTAGTTGACTGTGGTGACCATGTTTTGGTCCAAGCGGACTACCAACCGGTCTATTAAGAGCAAGTCGTCCAGGTATGCTATAATTGTTATACCTTGAGTCCTTAATCTGGCCAGAAGTTTTGTAAACACCCGAGGTGCAGTAGCTAGAGCAAAAGGCAAGGCTACAAACTGAAAATGAAGTTTTTCTACTTCGAAACGCAGATACTTCTGGTGAGCGGCGAAAAATGGGGACATGCAGGTATGCATCCTTGATGTCGATTGATGCCATAAGTTCTCCCCCTTATAGGATGGAGACTACTGAGCGGATTGACTCCATGCGAAAAAAGCGAATCTTCAGGAACCGGTTTAGATCTTTGAGATCTAGAATGGGTCTGACATCCCCATTTGGTACCGTGAAAAGGTTTGAATAAAACCCCAACCCCTGCTCTTCCACAGGAACCACCATGATCATTTTTTTGCGACAAGTCGGTCTAACGCTAGAAAGAGAGACTTCTTTTTCTCTGGATCTTTGGGGACATTTGACCTGAGGAAACGAGGAGACGGGAATTCTCAGAACTCTAGTTTGTAACCTAGAGCTATTGTGGAGACCACCTATCTATCCTGAAATTCTTCCTGCAAGACCTTTGAGAACTGCAGAAGTCTTCCACCCAACTCTAGCGAGCGGGGGCGCCCCTTCATAAAGAGGCTTTAGCATTACGTCTTGTGGGTTTTCTCCCCCAGCACTTCATTTGTCCCTGGGGTGGACCTCTTGAACCTGACGGTGGAGGCTGATGCCCCTGGCACTGGAAAAAGCCTGTTTGAATGAGGGATGTTTACTCTTTCTTAATTGGCAAAAGGGTACTTCCCCCCCCCACTTGATATTTTTTGTATATATTGTCCAAATCCTCCCCAAAGGAGGAAAACCAGCCAGGAGCTTTTTTCATGGAGCTTCAGCTGACCAACTTTTCAACCATAAGATTCTATGCATATGTACCAACCCAAGCGTAAGGCGAGAGGTTTGAAGAATAGAATCTCTGATTGCGTCATTTGCAAAACACAAAGCTGCTGGCAGCTCAGTTGACACCTGGGCCCTGCTGTTCAGGGAACACCTTGAGTACCTGTTTCAAATGGTCTCAAGGACTGACATACCCCAATTGCCGCCACTGCAGGTTAAGCCACTGGACCTGCCAAGGAGAAAAATGGTTTTTAAACAGGAATTCCAATTTTTTATCAGTTGGATCCCGAAGCATTTGCGCATTGTCAACCGGACAAGTCAAACTTTTATTCACAGAGGCTATAGCAGCGTCAATTGCTGGTATACTCCACATCTTAGTAAATTTTTCCTCCATAGGATAAAGTGTTAAGCACTTTTTTCCTCCTAAAAAGATTTCATCTGGGTGATCCCATTCAGAATACATAAGCTTTTCTAGTAATGAATGGACAGGAAAGGCACGCAAGGCTTGAGGCGGCTTTAGTGATCCCAAACAGGAAGTGGGCTCTTCAACCGACTCCGTTAAGGGTAGCTTAAATGTGGAGCGGACCATTTCAGTAAGAGAATGCACCAGCAACTTCTCAGCATGTGAAGCTGAAGAAGGTCCTTCCCCACTTGAATCATCAGCCTGTTCACAGTCCCCTCAGGGGGATTCATCTTCCCCCTCCCACAGTTCCTCCGTTTGAGGATCCTAGGTGGTAGAAGGGGACCCAATGCATTTTCTTCCACTATGTGAAGATGTGATTAAAGCCACTAATCTTTCCTCTAAACCACTCATAACTGAGGAGAAAACCTGCTCAGTTACATAGACAGGGGCTGAAGTGTCAGAAGCAATTGCGGCCCCTGATGATCCTGATGGCTCACTGACCAGCCTCCCTAGATCGGGATGGTGTTGCAGAGGGAGGGTCATTAGGGCGACCCCTTTGTGGCATTTGTACCACCTCCTCTGGTCATAGTGCTGAGCACAACGCAGAGGTACTACAAAAAAACAAACAAAAAAAAAAAGTGCATTTTGTAGCTATACAGCCCGCGTTGTGAACACTGAAGCACGCCAACGCCGCTAAGCCCCGTCCCCTTTCTCCAACCACCCACAGCACCCCCCCCCCCCCCATTTCAAAATAGATAGTTTTCCCGCGCGAGCGGGCTCCGATCCTGACGAACGCATGGAGGAGGACTGGGGTGGAGGAGAGCTGCCCATGGGAACCGCTGTATTGGCGGCGGGAGCAGCGCAGCACACCGCTGACTAACGCCATGCTCCCTCTGCCTGGAGTAAAGCTATCCAGGTGGGGGGACATTCCTAGGAGAGAAAAAAAAAAAACCCTTTCCCACATCTTTACCTGGAGCTTGGACCGGAGGAAGCGTGCAGCTTGTAACACAGAGCGAGACTGACAAGCATGGAACAGGTATGTGCTCTTGACAGCCCCCGGTGGCGACTATAGGCATGACAACATTTACTTAAAGGAGAAAAACCCATAAGAATTAGAAAAAATCCTTAGGAATCTCCCTTACCTTATCCAGCTGCAGGGTTCTGTGGTAACAGACCCAATCTTCACCACTCACGGTGGGCTCCGTTAGAAAACCTTCAGAGAGATCCATCTCATCAGGGGATCCACAGCCCTAGGCCTGCAAAGCACCCCGCCAGGAATATGGCTGAAAAAAACAAATACCGGATCTCGAGGTCCAGCTCTCTTAAAAGAGAAGCGTTACAGGTAAAACCTCGTTTCTTCGGTCACGAAGCCCGGGTACCATTCAATTTGGCCTGGAAAAGACACTTTGAATGGATCCGGTTGCATAGCTTGCCCCAGCAAGGAATATTCCAGCGGAGCTCAGCACAGCACATCTTTATTCGTGACCAACACCCAAGACACTGGCAAAAAAACTGAGGTACTCCCAGTAAGGGGAGGGGTTATATGGGGCATTGAACTTCCTGTTTAGGGTGTGCCAGTGTCCATCACCTGAAGGTGCCATATAACCCATACCGTTATTACTGTGGCTCTGTGTCCCGTGATGTACGATAAAGAAAGTCATGCAGATCACAAGTTAATGATCACTGATCAGCGGTCCCCAGGATTGTCACTAGGATCAGCTGATCGGAAGTCAACCCCTCCATGGAAAGGATGTGTGGAATTGATAGCATCTTGTTACCTTGGGGTGGGGGAGGTTTGCAGCTTGTAACCAGGGGTGGGGGTGGGGGTGGGGGGGGTGGAATCGACTTGAGGTGTTAGCAGTCTGCCACCCCTTCATGACCACAGAGAGGGAAGGAAGTAGTGGTGCTAAGAGAAGGGGAGTGGGCACTCTCTGGTGGTTGAAGGGTGGCAGTGCAGGTTGGGGACCCCCCCAATATAGATAGATAATGTACCCGAGTAGAAAAACCTTTTTTTGTAATATTCTTCTATTCTAAAGTATGGAGGACATGAATATGGCACGACTGTGAAGAGTGGGAGATTTTTCTTTGGGAAGATAGAACCTACAAAAGTCCAGTAAAGAGACCTTGTCAAAATATTAAGTGTAATCGCTTTTTTTTGTAAAAAGGAAAACCCTTGATTTTTACGTTAACAATTGTGTTGGGCAGCATTCATAGTCATCTGGGGCCGCATGCAGCTCTTAGGCCGCAGGTTGGACTCCCCTGCTATAGGGTGTTATTTAGTTGCTTTAAATCTGCTGGGGCTTCTGAAATCCTGTCCAAATGGGTGGAGCCCAGCTGTAGTCTTAGGGCTTTTTGATGTTTAAATAAGGGAAGCTTTTACAGATAAAAATAAATAAATAATTCATAAATACATTAAATGCACATATAATCTTGTGGGAAGATTGTTGTTGAAATGGTTTGGGGATAGGGTCTCTAAGAAAACAAAACCATATTTACGAATGCATCTTGTCAAGCAGAGAGAAGGAGTGAATGTACTGTAGGTGGGGCCAGTGCTAGTTGATAGGAGGAATGTACTGCGAGCTGGATTTATTGCTGGTTGGCAGAAGAGAAGTAGCATGGGTGTTGAATGAATGCAGGTTTCCAGAGAACAAGGTATGAGAGTTGGAGGGGATGGTGGGGGTGAGATTACAAGGAGTGATGTACAGTATGTGAGCAAAGATGGGGGGGGGGGGTAATAAGGAAGTTAGGTTCCCCTCCCGTCACCTGTAAGAGCGATCAAGCAGCAGAACTGCCGCTATGATCATTCTTACAGTGCACAGAATCGCCGTCTCTAAAAGATGATGATATCTGAATGATGCCTGTAGCTGCAGGCATCATTCAGATATCCCCTCTGAAAGTCAAGGACGTCATATAACGTCCTTGGGCTGGAAGTGGTTCAATATACATATTTACTTAGACATTTTCACATAAAAAAAAGAAAAAATATATAATATATGAACATACCAAACTGTGGTTATTGTTTATCTCTTCTTTACAGCAATCCATAATTTCAGCCTGAAAATTTGCCGTCAACAGGGGTCCTGCAAAAAATAAATAAATTTTAGTTTCTGGGAAAAATTGTTTCCACACAGATTTGACCATGTCAATGTATTAGTGATAATAAAAATAAATCTTACCCATTTTGCTGTAAGGTACTCAAAGCCCAACTCCAGGAATTACACCCAACAAAAGACTGAAGATATCTTGTGACAAAAATGAAATTTCCCGTGAGGCACAGCTCCCTAGAATTGAAGATGAGCACCTGCTGGGGAACCATTTCATTTTTTTTCAAATTGCCTGAAGTTGGACTTAAAGTTTCTCTTTCGCTAGGATACAGGAATGTATATTCAGTAAGTTTGCCATAATTCTCATGGAATTGGGTTGGGGACTGTCCTTGAGGGATTTTCGATCCCCCACCGCCAGGATTTCAACAAAATTGCTTGGAATGGGATTAGAGCTTCTCTTTTAACAGGTTATTGAGAACCACAGGCAACAATACGCATTTGTCTGCCTAAACTGTAATTCAATTACAAAACCTGAAAAAAAAAAAAAAAAAAAAGGAAAAGGGGGGGGGGGGGGGGCGCGAGATCTAGGAGATACAGCTGAAGTAGTGACAATGTGGGCTATTTAAATGATTCTGGTTGTACTGCTCAATGTCTGGCAAGATGGTAGGGGTATTCTAAAGCTGACAATAGACGTTTGAATCCTTCAAATTCCTGCTGAACTGGCTGAGATTTGAACAATGTATGGCCAGCTGCTGGCAAGATGGAACGCATACAACTTTTTTCTGATATCTTTAGAGCCCTGGTGCCCAATATGCAGCCTGCAAGCCCCATGCGATGCGCTGGCTCTGTGGGCACCTTTCAGAGTGCCAGGTGCTGTGCACCAATGCTGTGGGTTATTACTGCCGCCACTGGCACCATAACATGGTGTTATGGTGGTCTTACACTACTGCTGCCACCAATGATGGGTTTTATTTCACTCACTTTTTTTTAGTGTGCATTGCAGTACAAAATACAGAAGGACCGACATTTTTGGGATTTGTGTTACACCCCATTTGTTTTGAACTGGCTGCCAAACACGACATGATGCACTTCAATGCATGAAAACGTGCGGCTAAAAGGGATGTATTATCCGTGAAACATATTTCAAGTAAAACAGAAATTACTTTCCTGCTTCAGTATGTAGCCTAATAAGGGATTATACACCCCCAGAAAATTTAAATATTGCTTCTTTGCATCAGATTCCAGAAGGCGTTTATATTAAAAAAAAAAAAAAATTATTATATAGATATAGATATATCGAATTCACTGTTCTCCCACAGTATGCAGAGCTTGACGTACATTTAGGCATCCAAATTCCAGCCCTTCTATTCTTCGGTCAATCCCAGCAAGACTGTTCTTACAACAAGCAGAGGGTTTATTTAATTTTATGTAAAATATAACTAGAGGAAAATCTTTGAAGGTTTGAATAGCGTGACAAGGAGTTAGAATCTGTCAGGTTTTTATTGTGGTCTGTGTAGGTAGATTCAATCCCTCTAATTGCCCTGCTCACAAAATAGGGCAATGAGAGATTTTCCTTGTCAAAATATTTTATTATATATTGTAGTATAGAAATAACATTTTACAATTGACATATAATAGTTATAATACAGTCTTATAGAAGATGAGTAAGTATAAGTACATAGGTAAGCAAATATTGCTTCCATAAAAACAATATATTAATATCAAGAACAAAATTAAAATGTGGATGATAATAAGTAAGCCTTAAGATATTATATACTATTGTATTAAAATTATAATAAAATTTTATTACTAACAATTTTAAAGAGACTGTTGATTGGAAAATATGAAAATAATAAATATATAAATAAGACAGTAAAGGTATTGTGAGATCAAAAAAAAAAAAAAAAATATATATATCAAAAAATAAAAAATAAAAATAAAAATAACTTCAAAGAAAGAAGAAAGAGGGTAGAGAAGAGAAGGTAGAGTGGAGAGATGTCCGCGAGGTGAGACCATAATCTATTACTACTATTTAAAAAAGCATAAATTTTAAAAATTCTTCATTCAAGTTACCACGGCAATAGTACTTGGTTACCAAGGGTTTGTGGTATAGTATAGTTTATCCAGGGTTGCCACGTTCTTTCAAACTTAGGGATCGTGTCCGTGTCAATAGCTATCATTTTAGCATGGGTCATAGTATTGTTCATTTTAACTAATGCTTCTTTTACTATTAGATTAGAAGTTTTCCATGCTCTTGCTAGTGTTTGTTTCGCCGCTGTAAATAATTGCATTAGCAATTTGAATTGGGCATGTGTTATATTTTCAGGTTTCAGATTAATTAGCGCTATTGCTGGATCAAAGAGAATGTTCTTATCAAATAAATTAGATGCTATATTAAAAAATTTCTTTCCAATATATTTGAGCTTTTGGACACAACCACCAAATGTGAAACAACGTTCCCAGTTCAGCGCATCCCCTAAAACATTGTGCTGAATAATTTGATACATATTTTGCCACTCTGGCTGGTACTAAGTACCATCTTGTTAACACTTTATAACTTGCTTCAAGCGCCAATATATTAAGTGATGCCGATTTAGTTGAGGACCATATTGGATTCCATTCAGATCTATCCAGTTTTCTATTCAAATCTTTTTCCCATTTCTGTATATATTGTGGTTCATTATGACTAGTATGAGCCAGTGCATGTGAATATAATACAGAAATAGTACCTCTTAAATGTGGGTTATTCTTACAAATAGCTTCAAAAGTGGACAAATGGGTTAAAGAAGTTACAGTATTTAATAATGGTGCAAAAAAGTTTTTGATTTGGAGGTATCTGAACAACTCCGACTGAGGTATATTATACATTTCACATAAATTAGGAAAAGAAATGAAATGAATGATGAAGAATTTACAAAATTGTACATATGAGTTACATCTCTAGTTGTCCATTCTTTGAAGGATTTGGGATATACCCATGCAGGGTAAAAAGCAGGATTTTTGGAGAAAGAGTAAAGGATTATGTAAGGATTGTAAATGATTTATATGTTTAAATCTATCCCAGAGGGAGATAAAATGCTTGGTAACCGGGTTTCGTATTTTTTTGCGCTGTTTTGAAGACAACCATAGTAAGTTGGAAATAGAAATAGGATCACATTCGGCAGCTTCAATACATACCCAAAGTGGAACCTCGTACTGAGCATGATATTTTGTAATACTTGCTAAATGAGCAGCCCTATAATAGTATGCAAAATTAGGACATCTCAAGCCTCCATTTGTTTTAGTTAAATAAAGTGTAGTTTGCTGGATTCGTGGTTTGGAAGATCCCCATATGAATGACATGGTTTTCCTTTGTATAATTTTCAATGTATTGGGATTGGAATTGGTAAAACTCTAAACAAATAAAGTAATTTAGGTAACAAAGTCATTTTGATGGCATTTATTCTACCAAACCATGAAATTGGAAGGTAAGACCAAGAATCAATCATATTTGATAGATTTTTCAATGCCTGAGGATAGTTGGCTGAAAATAAATCAGAAAATAATGAAGTAAGTTGTACACCGAGGTATGGGATTGATTTATCATTCCATGTAAATGGGAGTCCAATTTTTGCAGAAGATAGTTCCAGATTCGAAAGGGAAATGTTTAGAGCTAGACATTTTTTTGGATTAATGTAAAGACCTGAAATTGCAGCAAAATTATTGAGAGTTGGTATAAGATTAGGGCCAGACACTTGTGGTGAGGAAAGAAATAAGAGAATGTCATCAGCGAATAAACAAAGTTTATGATGATAACCTGCTACTTCGATTCCAGTAATTGTAGGTTCATTTCTAATTTTTTGTGCTAGTGGTTCTATAAGAAGGGCGAAAAGTAAAGGAGAGAGTGGGCATCCCTGTCTAGTACCTCGTTCAATATCAAAAGAGTCAGATTTATAGCCAGCATATTTAACGTATGCTTTTGGTTTGTTGTACAGTGCAAATATCCAATTAGTGTAGTTTGGACCAAAACCCCATTTCTGTAACGTATATTTCATATAGTTCCAAGAAATAGAATCAAAAGCTCTTTTGATATCAAGGGAGAGAAAACAAGTAGGAATATTACGTGTTTTTGCAATGTGTGCCAACAGGACAGCTCTACGTATATGGTCACTGGCCTGTCGTGAAGGCATAAAGCCTACCTGGTCTCTATTAATAAGTGTGCCAATAATCTTTTTTAGCCGAGCTGCTAAAATTTTCACGAATATTTTAATATCAATGTTTATCATAGATATAGGGCGATAATTTATACTAAGGGGGTCATCTGACTGTGGCTTCGGGATCATACAGATAGTAGCCATTAAGGACTCTTGACGGAATGATTTGTTATTTAAGAGGTCATTAAACGCTTCTGCGAGTATAGGAGAAATAATATCACTGTAACTTTTATAATACAATGCTGAATATCCATCAGGACCCAGTCTTTTATTTATTTTTAAGTCCTTAATGGCATCTGTAACATCTTTAACTGTAATATTATTTTCTAATTGTGTTTTTTGTGCTTCAGTCAATTGAGGGATATTTATTTGGGAGAAAAAGGAGTCTGCCTCATCAGTGTCGAAAGTATTTGTTTCAATATATAGATCTTTTAGATGTGATTTGAATTTCTGTACTATTTTTTGTGGATTACTAGTGTATACATTATTAGCCAATTTAAGTTTTATAGGTTTGTAAGATTAATGGTTTTTAATGCCTTACCTAGTAATGTACCATGTTTATTAGATTTCACATAGAAGGTATGTTTAATTCTACGAATTGATTTATCAGCGGAGTTTGTGAGAAAGAGATCATATTCTAGGCGTGTTTTTTCTAATCGAGTTCTAGCAGAAGGAGTGGGATTATTTTGAAAGGACATAAATGCTGAATTAAATTCCGTTTCTAATTTTTTTGCCAAATTTCTACCCTCTTTTAAGAATTCCTGATTGTTGTTGAAAAATACCTCTAAGGACCGGCTTATGTGCTTCCCATAGTGTAAGAGAGGATATGTCTATACTGGTATTGATCTTTAAATAATCCTTTAATGCTAATTCAATGGTTTTGCGGTGTGTCGGATGTTTAAGTAGTGTATCAGGGAGATACCAAGTATGGTCATGAGCTCTAGGTATAGTAGAAGCAATAGTTGTGCATACCGCATTATGGTCCAACCAAGGAATGGGAATGATGTTGGACGTAATTATTTCTGGTACCATACCTATTGTTATAAATATATGATCTATACGGCTAAATGTTTTATGCGGATTTGAAAAATATGTGTAATTTCTTTTTGTTGGATTGGATTCCCTCCAGGAATCAATTTGTGTCTGGAAAGAAGCTGAGAAAGAGACCATTTAGATTTGTATTTAGGTGTGGTATATGGGGTTTTGTCTAGAAATGGGAGTAGTACATGATTGGAATCGCCACATACAAAGATGGAACCCATTTTGTGTGTAATTATAACTTGAAAAAGATGTGATAAAAATGATAGAGGACGACGGTTGGGGGCGTAATAAGAAACCACTGTTATAGGGGTGTCCATTAAATATCCTGTTAATATTAGATATCGTCCTTCTGGATCTTTGATTTCAGAGTGTAACGTGAATGGTGTAGTACGATGGAATGCTATGAGAGTACCTCGTTTTTTGATGTTAGCTGAAGCTGTAAACACTTGTGGGTAAGATTTACTGAAAAAGGTGGGAGTTGTGGTATGTGTAAAATGTGTTTCTTGGAGACATACGATATGTGCCTTTTTAGCTTGTAGGGACCTAAATGCTTTTGTTCGCTTGTGCGGCACATTGAGACCCTGGACATTTAATGAAAATATATTTATTTAACGGAGCCATGTCAGAATATTCCTCCTGCTAAATTTAGCTTATGAGATAAACTTAGTGCAATGATAATTAGACTCACCTTCGCGGACAGGAAAGAGAGAGAAGGATAAGAAAGTTCAGTAAAATCTAACTTAAAAAGAAAATAGAAACATAAATTGTTATATAGCATGCTAGTACATTAAAAACAAATAAGGGTACAAAGATTGCCCGTGATGAGGAGTAAAGCTCCCCATCAGGGGATAAAGGCTCTTCTTCGAGTCCCCACATAATAATGTGGGGATCCGAGGAAAGCAGGTTGAGGCACATGAAGCATTCGTGCACTGAGGAATTGCCTAAGAAGTATAATGTACATCTCAGGGATGTAATATTTCTAGCCCTATCTATATATTTCAGAGTCATATATAAATTAAGGTCTAAGATAATATAATAATAGATTAAATGGGAGGAGAAATCCCTCAGAAATAAGTCTTATAAAGCTAAAGTAATGAAAAAAAGAGTGTTCACAGTAATGATGTAACCAAAGTTTGTTCAGAACATTGGAAATGAGATACTCACAAACTTTGTTATTTAGTTTCAAAACTGAAGATTACTATATGATTACAATGTAACTCTCTAAACTGCTACTAGATAACAATAACAAATGGAAGACCTATAACTATTTGGTTCATAAGTAATAGTGAATCTTAGGCTAAGAAATGAAAAGGAAAAATTTCCAATATTTCAGATAGGAATTTTTAAAAAAAATATATTTGATTTGAGCTACAGATTCAATTTGTATTGACATTGAATCTAAAGATAAGAAAGATAAAAAATAAAAAAAATATAAAATAAAATGGGATCAAATAGAATAATAAATTATTACTAAAAAAGCTTTTAGAAATAATTTATAGAGATATATAGATTTATTTATTTAGCATTTTTAATGCATCTTAATTTATGAAATATATATCCTGTTGCTTATGTGGGATAATATGCAAAATTAAAGTATCCCTTAATTTTTCTTAGCCCTAAAAAAAAAAAAAAAATTATTATATTAACAAAAATTGAAGAATTTTATGTTATGTATGAGTTTCTTCAGTCCATGGAGTCATCTTGTCCTTGGGATGAAGTTGCATATCTTCCTCTTTTATGCATGTGGTAATTTCCATTTCTTGCCTCAGAATGTGTTGCATTGTGGTTGGAGGAGACTGAAGCTGACCTTCTTCTTGAAGCGGTGTTAGATGAATTCCCATCCATTAAATTGAGGTCTTGAAGTGCTTGTTGGAGTTCATCAGCTGTTCTGCAGGAGACTCTAGTGCCTTGGTGGGTAAATCTTACAGAAAAAGGGAAGCCCCATTGGTATTTTATATTATGGCGTTGTAGTTCCATTAATTGTGGTTTCATTAATCTCCTCTTAGTTATTGTTAATTGAGAGAGATCAGCAAAGAGTTGGTAATTATTTCCTTGAAACATGAGATTATTTTTTTCTCTAGCTGCATTTAAGAGCTGTTCCTTTGTCCGGTAAAAATGGAATTTTGCTATTATGTCACGCGGGGGGCCCATCCACTTTTTTGGGCATGAGAGCCCTATGCACTCTGTCCATTTCCAACCTTTCTAATGGTATCCCTGGCTGTAATTCTTGGCATATTGCTGTTATAGTTGCTTGAAGATCTATGACCGATTCTGGTATCCCTCTGAATCGCAGGTTTGATCTTCTGGCGCGATTCTCATAATCTTCCAGTCTGTTCTGCAATGTTATATTTTCTTCCTTCAGGAGGTCAATTTCAGCTATAAATTCTTGGTTAGTACTATCAATTTCCTCCATTTTAAGCTCCAGTGAGGCTGTGCGTTGTCCTAGTTCTCCAATTTCTTTGGTTAAATTAGTAGTAATTTGCTCTGAGGTTTTCTTTAAAGCTTTATTAAGCATTTTTTCGAATTGTTTCATTATGCTAGTGGGAACTGCAGACTCTTGAATTGTTGTGTGTGACACAGTTAAATCAGTTTCTGAATCAGAGTCCCCAGGGGAGATAAGTTGTGACATCTTAGGCTTATTACTCTTCTCTGAGGTAAATTTGCCTGAGGTGATTGGCGTTTTTTTTATGGTATTCCGCACTTGTGTGCCGCTATTAGGGGTCTGTTTTATCTTATTTCTGGCACCCCCCAGCACCATTTTAGTATTAAAATGTTCCCCTCACCTCTCAGGAGTAAAAGCCTTATTCTATTATATTTTCCTGACGGCGGGCTGTCTGTGTGTGTCGGCTTTCTTCCCCTCACGGAGCGGAGCTCTAGGCTGACATGTCCGTCCCGCTAGCCTCCGCGCATGCGCCCCCCAATGAGAGATTTTCCAATGGGGACGCTTGTACCCATTACAACTGTTTAAGGCCCCATTGTCAGTTAAGGGGACCCGATCGGAATATTTATTGCCCTCTATGGAGCGATGGGCGAGAACAAAAAAAAAAAAAAAAAAAAAAAAAAAAAAAAAAAAAAAAGGGGGGAGGAGGATTTGACTATTTCAAATCCCTTTCCTGGAGCACACCTTAGAACACAGGAAAGTTAAATTCTTAGATCACTGACCTATGCTCCACCTCCAGGTGATTGAACACTGGCAAATAAAGTTTGAATCAAAATGCATTAACCCCTCATTCTCAGCATTGCATCAGTTTTGTCAACAAGCAAAACTGGAGTGAATCAAGATGGGAGGGATGAGTGTCCTGTGATGTACTCAAAAAAAAAAAAAAAAATTTATAGGAAAGTCAAAAATCCCAAATTCTTAAATTTTACATCACAAGAGAGTTAATAGAATCCTGTCTTGGGACGCCCAAAAGCAATCCTATGAGGGACAGGCTGCCAACAGGTCTACCAAAAACAAAACTTCTTAACAAGAATAAAGATGAGAGCCACTACAGGGCACCCTGGAGGGCTTTCTGACCAATGGGGAATACACCGAAGCCTGAACATCTATGTGTTTAATTTTGGCAGGTTCGATTTGGTAAAAAAATAAATAAATAAAGGTAGTAGTCTTGGCAAGCGCGTGTGCAGAAGACCAGTTGGCCACTTTACAGACCTGAGAAACCAGGGACTGATGTTGGAAAGCCCACTCAGCGAGGACACCTTCACTTTCCCATCTTGGGTCCTACGCCTGAGCAATGATCTACTGAATCTACCTAGCAATTGTGGATTAAGAAGCATTCTGTCCCTTTTGGGAACATTCAGGTAAAACAAAGGGTCAGAATGATTAATTGAAGCCGTGGCACCAAGGTAAACTCGCACAGCCCTCACTACGTCTTGGCAGTGGAGAGCAATAGCCTTAAGAGAGTCTTAGTAACCAGACAAAAAGAACCTTAGTGAGTAAGGAATTTCAAGGCAACGTCCTTGCTGAAAATGAGATTCCACTGAGTAACTAGGGCACACCCCCCCCAAAAGATCCAAGGTTGTCTGGACCTGGACACAAACCTGTTCAGCTAAGGGCCAAGTCCGGATGCCAGCATGGCTACATCTGGCATCTTCATCAGGAGACACAGCGAGTGAAACACTGCCCGATGGACGAACCATTCTCAGGGATCCAGACTTTTATCAGCTTGGCAATTTTCCATGCTTGGAATGTTCACCGCAGACAAAACCATTGTCTGACTGAATTCTGACCAATCCCCAGAGTGGGGGGGGGCCTAGGCCGAGTTCCAGGACAGTGATCGGCATTTGATCTTCCTGCCAAACATAACTCCTAAACCTGTAGGGAATCCAGCACTCCTCCCTGCCTGACATTCATCATCAGTACCTTCCACACCATGAGAGGAAAGGATTTTCACGACTCCAGTGCAGGGCTGTAAAGCCACCCATCCAAGGCCAACTTGGCTTTGGTGTTCAGATGCATGGGGTTGAACATGAACATGAGTTAGTTTGTTTAATGTGGTCAGGATGTTGAGTTGAAATATATGGAACTGCATCGGGCAACGACACTCAGGGAACATAACTTCTGTACCTTGGACCAGAGGGCTCATGCCAGTAAGAAACCCCAGATAATCCAGGTGTGTGCTAGTTATAAAGTTGACTCAAGAGACTGAGAATCCATCTGAAGTTCTCTAGGACTTGCACCATCTTTAGAACATTGATCTGGAGGCTGTCCACCAGGTGTTTCCACAGGTGCAGATCGTCCAAATTTCTCAAAACCTAGATCCCCTTCACTTACAAATACTTGCGGCGAAGTGGCCAGACCAAAAAGGCAGCGCCACAAACTGGAAATGCTGCTCACTAACTGCAAGTATAGGTAACACTGATGGGCATCCTTGATGTGCACCAAGGCTAGGTAGTATCCCTGATGAAGGGGCACAATTAACAACCGCAAAGATTCCATATGGAACTTTTGAACATGCACAAACTTGTTCAAGAGCTTTAAATTCAGAACAAGCTGCACATGATTCAGATTGGGCACATTGAAAACGTTGAAGTACCTTTGAAACCTTTCTGGTTCCAGAACAGGGGCAGTGACCCCCGAAGAGGGCAACAGGTCCAGCTCAGCTAACAAGGCTGCTCTTTTGTTCTGTGCAACAGGAATATTTGATGGTATAAAAGAGGGGCAAAATGCAAAATTCCAACTTTTAGCCTGAGTTTGGACACAATGTTTTGAACCCAGACTAAGATACCACAGGTATCTGCTAAAGCCAACAGATATCCTCCTCACTTGTAAAAGTGGGGGCACCCTTTCGTATAGAGAAAAGCATGTTACCCATCTTAGTGGGATTGGATTTCCAGGATTTCTTCCAAAAGAAGCTTTTTGCTTAATCCTCAAGTTTTGAAATTCTGGATTAACCCTTTCCTTAACATGGAATAATAATAAAAAAAAAAAAAAAAAAAAAAGGAATGAATTTTTAGTTCAAATATATTGCAATACAGGTTTACACTGGCCAACCATGTCAAAGTAATTCCTCCATGGCTAGTCCCCAACCTGCTCTGCAAAATGCAAATGCTACTGTGGGCACAATGCCAACATGGGGCAAACAGATACAAAGTGGGTGAGAGCCATTAGTGTTAACATGTGATCACACCCCTTTAGCACCTGATGGATTATATACATGTACAAGCTATTGGGATTTGAGCACAGGTATATCTTATTCCTGTTGCACTGTAGGTCAGTGGCCAGACCTGAACCTAGTGACTCTCCTCCAATTTGTGTCCGTTTGCCCCATGCTGGCCTTGTGCCCACCGTAGCATTTCCATTTTGCAGAGCA
Organism: Aquarana catesbeiana; assembly: GCF_042186555.1. Lineage (NCBI taxonomy): Eukaryota > Metazoa > Chordata > Amphibia > Anura > Ranidae > Aquarana > Aquarana catesbeiana. The sequence continues at coordinate 563,408,090 of NC_133328.1, forward strand.
GAGTGGGACTGGCCATAGAGGGATTACTTTGACGGAGTTGGCCAGCTTAAACATGTGTTGCAATATGTGTCAACTAAAAATCCCTATAGTTTTATTGCACAGTTTGCTAGAAAGGGTACATAGCGGCGTGCAATGGGCTCATTCAGAATTTCTAGTCTTAACATGTGGTTAAGACTAGATGTGGTTTAGCACCTGATGGATTATATACATGTACAAACTTTTGGGATTTGAGCCCAGATACAGTATCTTAGGTTCCTTTCAGAACTTTTCTTGATCCCAGACAGACTGCTTTCGCTCCGAAGGCTGCTGAAAGTTCTTCAGGAGATATGTACTTTCATCCTGTAATCTTTTGGTCAAATGTTTCCAATCAATTGCCAAAGAGGAGTTTGCCATACATTCTAGCTGTTTCTTGCAGGGGAGCTCTGCTGACCAATATGGAACACCAAGGAGATAAGTTCATGGGACACAGGGTAGCAAATTGATACAGGGAGGGTTAAATTTGTAGCGCAGAGCAATAATCCGGGCACAGCCAGGGGCAAACAACTGCAAGGATGAGTCCAGGGTGACAGCAGAGTTTTGGGCACAGCACAAACAGATGGTAGAGCAGGCAGGAGGAAGAAGGCCGGGTCCTGTGCAGTTGGTTGCAGCCCAGGGTGCACACAGAAGGATGATTTTGCGTGACCTGATCCCAACTCAATTCCAAACAGGTAACACATTACAAGAGGGGAAGGAGCATCTCAGAAACACAGCAGGAAGATAAGCCCAGGACAGCCGATCAAAGGTCCTTGTGTGGCCTGACCTCAACCTAGGTCCACGCCAGCAGCAGGTTTAGACGGAGCACATGAGGCATCCAGGGAGACATCTTGTGCACTAGACTGCAGCATCGCAGGAGGGGTTGGGTATCCAGAAGCCACCACTGAGGAGTCACAGGGGTCCTGTGGGGTAGTGTGTGTGTGTGTGTGTGTGTGTGTGTGTAGTATGGCTGGAGCAGAGATCTACACAGGCAGCGACTTTTTAAAAAGAGGAAAAAAAAAAAAAAAAAAATAAAGCACCAGTGGGCCACTGGCAGCACATTGCAGCATCCTAGGGGTGGTGGAGGGCCTGTGTGGCCTGGCCGCAGCACTGGTCCACATAGACAGTGACATCACAGCAGAGGGAGAGGGGAGGCTGCAGCCTCCTAGGCCCCTACTCAGACAAGCCTGAGCTGGGGAGTGACCCCAAACAAGGAAACACAATGCTTTGTGTTGGGTTGTCTTGTGACAAGCCCCACCCTCTTCCAGCCCAGCCATGTACAACAGCATGCCATTTGTCTCCAGTGGGCACAGCATAGCATGGAGCCGCACTGTGCCTGTCAGCAGATGGTGCAGCACCCACAGAGGGGGAAGGTCTGTAGTCTGAATGTGGTGAATCCTTATGCAGACCAAGTAGGGGATATGAATGCCCAATGCGTTGCACAGACACAGGTGGTTTGGAGTGAAAGGAGTTGCATGAGAGGTGCTGGGAACGGATGGTGGCTCAGACTATGTAATTGGTGTGGTGGGAGATATGGGGCTGGGGGAGAAAAAAAAAAAAAAAGTCACGGCACCGCAATTCTGTGAATATATTTATTAAAGGGTTAATAAGCCCAGGAGCCTGCACTCACTATATCTGGTCTCCCACAGTACACAGAACATGGAAATGCAATTATTCTAGCAAATATAAAAACTGCTAAATACCTTCTCTAGCAATACACACGTTCTAGCAATACACACCAAACTGAGCATGTGCAGCTTGCCCCCAATGCTCTGTTCCATCAGGAAATTTGTTTGGGGACAGTGGAAGAAGGGGAGGATCAGAGGAGACAGGATCAAACAGCCTTTTTACTCAATGCAGAGGATTAGCCCCTTAGGTTCCAGTGAGTAAAACAAGCATGCTTTACTGCATATATACAAACAGATTTTACTGTTGTGGGTTTAGTAACACTTTAAGTAAAACATTACATTACTTGCCTTTGTGAGGTACAACACGGCGAATGGGTCTTGCTGGCTGAAGAGATTTGCCTATTAATTTTCTTACTTCCATTTCACTGCCGAGTAGTTGGCCCCAATCTGCAGAGACAAGAATTAGTTACCGAATCATCCATCAAGACAAACATTAGAGCATGGTCAGTTTGGGATTATAAACACAGGCATTAAAAGAAAAAGCGGCAATGTGCGTTTATCATCCATAATAAAATGATTTGATCTTATTATTATGTATACATCAGTATAAGAACCAATATTAACTGGGATCAATACAAGAATTCAAATATTCATTCTATAAAAGTAAACCTGTATTTGATTGATACAGGTTCATTTAAAATTTCCCTGCCCCCCACCTATACTCATCCAACCTTTGTTCTCTTGTTGCACTGTGCATCTGTCAGAAGGAATAGAAAAAGTCCCATGGAAACACAAAGTTAATCTTCTCAGAGCTTACACAGGGCTAAGGAATCTCTCAACCCCATGCTCAGTCTTTCAGCATTGCACTGAGGGTGGCAGGGGACAGAGTCACAGGATGGCTCATACCTGGAGGTACCAAACATTCCACACTGTTCCGGCAAGCATACAGACAGGGAATATAACCAACAATGGGAGGGCAGAGATTTGCCATTTTCAGGTTGTGAGATGGGGAGTGAAGATTGCAGCAAATGCTCCTTGAAGACTGCTGGGCTACTTATTTTTATTTATGTACAGTAATTTTATAGGGAAAAAAAAAAAAAGTCCACCCAGATCGACCTGTGTGTATACAAGTGTCTGTTTTTTATTCTGCAACAATTCCCATAGTCCTGTATATTCTGCCTCCTCAGGAAGACATCTAAAAATTATTGCCAACGCTCTCAGCTAGTACCACATCCTACAGGAAGGAGTTCCACATTCCCCATTTTTACTGCTTTAACAGTAAAGAACCCATTCTGCAATCTAATGCTAAATTTCCTTTCTCCAAGATTAATTCCTATGGGTTAAATATGCTAGTTGGCAGGTCTAGAAAGGCGTGGTCAATGTTAAAATTTGTGAATATCCTTACAATGAATGTGGATACCAGAAATCTCTCTGATGTGTGGTGGCTCGCTTAAATACTAATTTCCTCTAACCTTAAATCATGAGAGTGTCATCTGAAGTCAGCTTTGATATAGTTGTACATTGTAGTCATATTCCCTCTTAAAGCGGACCTTCAGTCATTTTTTTCAACTTTCCATCTATTAAATCTTCTGCCCTTGTTTTAACTTGATAGTAAAAGTTTTTTTTCTGCCAGTAAATACCTTATACAGCCTACTTCCTCTTTTGTCTAGTCATTAGACTAAGCTTATGACATCATGCACAGCGCACTCACTCTGGTGAGAGTTTGCCAGGAAGGGAGGAGGGATGAGTCATAAGAGGGCCAATGAAAGCTGCAGAGCTGGAGGTGTGCCTCTGTCTGTGTAAATCCAGGAAGTGAACAGGCAGCAGCTTCAGCTGCCTACAGTTAAAATGTATGCAGCCAGACTCAAGCATATTTGGCAATTACAGAATCACAGTATACAATGCTGTGAAAAAGTATTTGCCCCCTTTCTGATTTTTTTTCATATTTGTCACACTTAAATGACTCAGATCAAACTAATTTTATCATTACACAAAGATAACACAAAATGCGGTTTTTAAAATGGTTTCATTTAAGGCAAAAAAGCTGTCCAAACCTGCCTGGCTTTATGTGAAAAAAGTAATTGCCCCCTAAACCTAATAACTGGTTGTGCCACCCTTGGGGGCAACAACTGTAATCAAGCATTTGTGATAACTGGCAATGAGTCTTTCACATTGCTGTGGAGCAATTTTGGCCCACTCTGTAGAATTGTTTGAATTCAGCCACATTAGAGGGTTTTCCAGCATGAACGGCATGTGCAAGGTCATGATACATTGGATTTAAGTCTGGGCTTTGACTAGGCCACTCCAAAACCTACATTTTGCTTTGTTTGAACCATCTAGAGGTGGACTTGCTGTTGTGTTTCGGATCATTGTCCTGCTACAAAACCCAAGTGCACTTGAGCTTGAGGTCACAAACTGATGGCCGGATATTCTCCTTTAGGATTTTCTGGTATTTTGGTATTCATGGTTCCATCAATTATGGTAAGTTGTCCAGGTCCTGAAGCTGCAAAGCAGCCTCAGACCATCGCCCTACCACCACCATGTCTGACTGTTGGTATGATGTTCTTGTTATGAAATACTGTATTCGTTTTGTGTCAGATTTAACAGGACACACACCTTCCAAAAAGTAAAATTTTTGCCTCATCGGTCCACAGAATATTTGCCTAAAAGTCTTGGGGATAATCAAGATGTTTTTGGTAAATGTGAGATAAGCCTTTGTGTTCTTTTTGGTCAGCAGAGGATTTGGCCTTGGAACTCTACCATGGAAGCCATTTTTGCCCAGCCTCTTTCTTATTGTTGAATCATGAACACTGACCATACCGGAGGCAAGTGAGGCCTGCAGTTCTTTAGGGATGTTGTTCTGGGTGCTTTTATGACCTCCTGGATGAGTTGTCGTCATGCTCTTGGAGTAATTTTTATAGGCCAGCCACTCCTGGGAAGTTTCACCACTGTTCCAAGTTATCGCCATTTGCGGATAATGGCTCTCCCCGTGGTTCACAGGAGTTCCAAAGCCTTAGAAATAGCTTTGAAACCCTTCCTAGACTGATACATGTACATTACTTTGTTTCATCTGTTCTTGAATTTTTTTAGATTGTGGGATGATGTGTGGCTTTTTGTGATCTGTTAGCGTGCTTCACTTTGTCAGGCAACTTCTATTTATGTGATTTCTTGATTCAACAGGTCTAGCAGTAATCAGGCCTGGGTGTGGCAAGTCAAATTTAACTCAGCTTTCCAAAAAAATTGCGGTTAATCACAGGTCATTCATGATTCCGCATGGGAGGGGGCAATTACCTTTTCACATCCCTTAATAAATAAAATAATTTAAAAACTGCATCTTGGATTTACTTGGGTTATCTTTGTGTAATATTAAAAATAGTTTGATGATTTGAATCATTTAAGTGAGAAATATGAAAAAAAAAAAAAAAAAAAAAAAAAAAAAAAAAAAAAAAAAAAAAAAAAAAGGGCAAATACAATCCAATCATGCGCAAGCAAAAATGCAGTTTTTTTTTTTTTATTTTCCTTGCATGTCCCCCTCAGATCTACAGCGACTGCACAGTGGATTTGCCTTTAGTAAATAACCCCCAGTGTGTCAGAATGTAAACAGAGCTGCAAATGCCCACCTTAGTGTACATTCTACAGGGGACTGCAAAAATGCAGGCAAGCCCTGCCCGTTTGCAATTTATTTTTCAACTTTAGTTTCACTTTTATAGAACAAGTATAATAAAGAGAATCAACCTGTGGAAAAAAATAATAAGCTCATTTGGCTGCACTTCTGTGGCTCACAGGAGTGCAGAATTGCACTCCTATGACCCATTTTTAGCTGACAGCAGGCTGGAGCCCACTGTTGGATGAGGTCACAGAGCCAGGCTAGGCAAAGATCGCAACCATATGGCCGGGATACACCTAGGAGCCTGGTCCGGCACCTGGCTTAACCTTTCAGCGAGGGTGGAAGCAGAGCAGGTAGTGGTGACTGCCTGCTCTGCTGGTGACTGCATAAGCTTTCTGCTCATGGAGCTCTGAGAGCCAAGTGATCAGCTGTGTTTGATCACTTGGTTCTCAGTGTTAGAGACGGCAGGGGACCGATGCTGCATCCACCTAGGTGAATATGATTTCTGAAAAAAAATAAATAAAAACCTTTAAATGCTCAAGAATACATTTTTAAAGTGAGGTCTCATTTCTCAAGGTTTAAAGCGTGTGTAAACCTAGAAACAAAAAAAATGTACTAAATTAAAGCTTACCAGTCCCTTGATGTGGTGGCTGTAAATACAGAAAGTAGCTGTTGATCCTGCTAGAAATGCAGTGTTCCTGTGACTTCACGTGAGCTGAAATGCAAGCAAAAACAAGGTCATATTTCTACTGTAAAGCTATTAAATCTCTCCCGTGTCTTGTCTGTCTTTGTTAATATCCAATATTTAAAGTAGTGGACATAAAACAAACAAGCCTGGGTATCAACCATGGCTCCCTTTATAGATAGTTGAGGAGTGAGCGTAGCCACCCTGGAAAAGGAAGTGTGTCATTTGCAAGATTATCAGGTGAAAAAAATTGAGGAAAAAAAAAAAAACCACAACGCACCCAAATCCATCACAGCCACCACATCCAAGGACTGATAATCTTCAAACTATTACATTTTTTGTTTCTGGGTTTAGAGACCCTTTAACCACTTCTGGACCACCCACTGTCGTTATACAATTGGTATTTTGAAGAGGAATATCGTTATTCTGGCAGCAGCTAGCTACCATAACCCCGGTATTCTCTTCAGCGGGCGGTCTGCTTCAAGTTAAAAAAGTGGTCTCTGCGACAAATTCCCCACGAGATCACTTTTAAATCGTCGGCGGAAGAGGGGACCCCCCACCCCTGCCGCTTACCAGAGCTGTCGGCAGCGGCGATCCGATCTTCTCTTGTGTGACATGGAGACAAGTGAGGGGGAAGATGGCCCCCACCCGTCTCCATATCAATGCGATGTCAAAACGTCACTTCCGCCCATAGCTCTTAAAAGGGCCTTTTTTTTTTTTTAATTGCATTTTAGTGTAAATATGAGATCCGAGATCTTTTTGACCCCAGATCTCATATTTAAGAGGTTCTGTCATGTTTTTTTTCTATTACAGATGTTTACATTCCTTGTAATAGGAATAAAAAGTGACAATTTATTTTTTTAAAGAACAGTGTTAAATTTTTTTTTTTTAATTGCGCCCCGACGAGCTTGCGTGCAGAAGCGGACGCATACGCAAGTAGTGCCCACATATGAAAACGGTGTTCAAACCGCACATGTGAGGTATCACCGCGATCGGTAGAGCAAGAGCAATAATTCTAGCCCTAGACTTCCTCTAACTCAAAACAGTAAAATCTTTTTAAACGTCACCTATGGAGCTTTAAGGGTAAAAAGGTTGTCGCCATTCCACTGGCGGGCGCATTTTTGAAGCATGACATGTTGGGTATCAATGTACTTGGCGTAACATTATATTTCACAGTATTGGGGAAAAAAAAAAAAAAAAAAAAAAAAGGGGAACCCCCAAAGGAAGTATAATGTTTGGGAGTTCTAAGTAATTTTCTAGCAAAAAACCTGTTTAACTTGTAAACAACAAATCTCAGAAAGAAGCTCGGTCCTTAAGTGGTTAAAACAAACCAGCAGATATCTTAGAAGACCATAGCTGCCATATAGGCTGCACAATACTCCAGTTTGGCCGATACATGCACACTGCTAACAGAAACGGCACAAATAAATCCCAGTAAATAGAGAAGCAATCAAAACAAACATGTGCTGACTTTACTAAATAGGAATGTCCAGCGAAATGGCCTAGAAAGTACACTTGGTCATGTGCTGTCTATGACTGTATCGGCCTTACCATTTGGAAACTTACCAATGAAGCTGTCATTGTAAAAAATAAACTTCCAAAAAAGTACAATTTTTAAAGGGGAGTTATTTTGCGAGTAATTAAATCTGAACTGGTCTACCCGCTCCCAGGCAATAAAAAAAACAAAAAAAAAATTTTTTTTTTTTTTTTAAAGGCGTTATAGTTTCAGTAAAACCTTGGTTTGAGTGTAACTTTGATCGCATTTTGCAAGACAAGAAACATTTTTAAATACATTTTGACTTGATATATGAAGTAGCGTCATGTCACAAATGAGTATAAAAAGAGAAGAGAGGTGCCTCTTAGTGTAGCCATATGGTTACATTTAATGGAGGTACAACATTTAGCAACATATTGCTACACTTAAGAGGCGTCTCTTTTATACTCTGTAGCTCCTGCTGGATTTTGCTTCTAATCTCCTTGTGGAGGCTTCCATTTGTGGATGGACATTTCAAGTCTACACAACCCATCACATTCCTATAATCTTTTTATAAGGACTATAAACTGAAGGACTTATAAATAAATGGTTGTGGAAAAAAATCATTTGAGTTTCCATTATTTCTTATGGGGAAATTCGCTTTGATATACAAGTGCTTTGGATTACAAGCATGTTTCTGGAACAAATTATGCTCACAATCCAAGGTTTTACTGTACTTACATTGCTGGTCCAGCATGTACTCTGATCTCTGCAGAGAGGGGTACTTTTTCGCAGAACCCCCAGTGTGCGTTCAGGGCTGTGCACCCACACAGATGTATAACTGGGAGCAGCAGTTGCATCCCAATTGACATGAATGGAATTGCCTGCATGGGGATGCACAGATCACCTCCGAGCGGGTAAACATGGGCTTCAAATGGGTAGTACATCCATGTGAACAAGGCCTTAAAGAAGAGACAAGAACAGTTGAATGCACACAAAGGGGTTTCAAATAACCGGTCACTTTCTTTAGACCAGAACGGCAATAGGCAAATAGCACTTTCAGAAGGACAGGTCAACACTGGCATTCTCCATAAAGATCTAAGACTAGGTTTCCTTTATAATAAAGAATGATGTTCCCATCTACACAAGATAATCCTGGCCACTCATTTCTTGGCTTTCTAACGAACATGCAGAACCATACACTTAGTTACTGTAGGAAGAATAACAGGATTTAAATCCACTCAAATAGTGTTTACATTTCCAAAATGCTGATGACTATTAATGGGTTAAACCGTGTTTGGAATGTGTTGTTCCCTCTTCCAGAGATTCAGTCCTGCAGCTTTTTGAAGTTAATGTGGCAGAAAAATAACCACGGCTATTCAAAATGATAAAACAAACCTTGCTTGTTCAGCCATAAATGTCTAGTGACAACAAAACAATCTCTGCAAGTCATTACAGCACTCATTTTACAACACCACATTTAAAATATTAGCAATATTATCTCCATCTTTTCTTTAATGGCAGGGGGTACCTTTTTATGACAACTACCCATTCCCACGAGGTGAAAATAAGGCCCCTTTCACACTGCCGTGGCTTAAAAGTTGTGTGATTTTGCCACGATTTTAGGGAATGTCTGTGTAAACTCGAGGTCTATGGACCTCAACTCGCATCAAAGTCAGACCAAAGTAGTACATGGACGACTTGAAGTCGCACAGATATGAATGGTACTCATTGGAAGTCATGGGGTACGACTTGTCATGCGACTTTGCAGTCCCAAGTCGCACAAGTGTAAAAGGGCCCTTACTCAAATATGATCCACCCACCCCCAGCCTAAAACTCCCAAAGGACATGTCACACATCCCAGGAGGCTGCGGGACCAATCAGAGATCACGCACATGTGTAGTGGGGAGGTGGCTGTGAATCAGTAAGAAAGTAAGGCTTTCACAGCCAAGATCCCAAGAGCTATAAATAATCAGCCTGAAAGAGGACAGCTCTGGATTCAAACGCCTGTTTTTACGATCCCCTCCCTCACCACCTGGATGCATAAACAAGGCCTAAATGTGCAGAAATCTTTAAATGGATCCTAAAATGTATTTATATCCAAAACTTTTAAAGCATTTGTTACCCTAAAACTTCATATTCCTCACATGTGCCTGCGGTACCAATGTACTTGTATGAAAAAGTCTATTCTCTTTGTATTGTTTCCCTTCTGTGAAATCCCTGCACCCAGAAGGTATTTGGACTCAATGCATAGAATGTGAGGAGGAGGGAGGACTGCCTATGACCCCAAGAACACCATCCCCACCGTCAAACATGGAGGTGAAAACATTATGCTATGGGGGGGGGGGGGGTTCTGCTAAGGGGACAGGACAACTTCACTGCATCAAAGAGACGATGGACAGGGCCATGTACCGTCAAATCTTGGGTGAGAACCTCCTCTCAGCCAGAGCATTGCAATTGGGTCATGGATGGGTATTCCAGCATTACATTGATCCAAAACACATGGCCAAGGCAACAAAAAGAGTGGTTTAAGAAGAACAACATTAAGGTCCTGAAGTGGCCTAGCCAGTCTCCAGACCTTAATCCCATAGAAAATATGTGGAGGGAGCTGAAGGTTTGAGTTACCAAACATCAGCCTCGAAACCTTAGCGACTTGGAGAGGACCTGCAAACTGGAGTGGGACAAAATCCCTCCTGAGATGTGTGCAAACCTGGTGGCCAAATACAAGAAACGTCTGACCTCTGATTGCCAACAATGGTTCTGCCACCAAGTACTAAGTCATGTTCTGCGAAGGGGTCACTCATTAAAATGCAAACCAATTTATAACTTTTTTGAAAAGCTGTATGGTCTTATAGTTAGACTAGGGTAGATTTGTGAACATAGCCTCCCTTGCACACAGGTGAACCATTCCATCAGCTGCCTTGGAAGCAAGTCCTCAAAGATATTGAATAGGACCCGAGGGTCACAAAGTCAATGGCTGTTCTTATAGAAGCATGCATGCATGTTTTGTATACTTATCCATCCAGTAGTTCGTGGAAAAGTAAAGCAAAAGTTCTCATGCAGGGGAACATGCTCCCTGGATACACATGACTGTGAACCAACGGATCACCAATGGGACAGAGAGAGAATGCAGATGCCAGATACACTTGACTGGTTTCGCCGGGCACAGGCCAGCTGCTTCAGAGGCAAAGTGGTTTGGATCCATGCACCCACCCCTGTCTGCATGTCAGATTTTTGACAAGTGACTGTCTGTGCAGCCGCTGCATCCACTTCTATGGGCTGCCTGCGCACAGCTCCAAGGTGGATGCAGAGTCAGAAAAAGCAGCTCAGCACAGAGGACGGGTCTCAGCGCCTGTATGAATGAGCCCTAAGGTGGATAAAACATGGGGAGAATAGGCATGAACAGCATTTTTTTTTTTTTTTTTTTCGCTTGGCATACAATTAAAAGGTTGATAAAAAGCCTTAGTTTCAGAAGTGCTCACGTTTTTAACAATCACTGTACACAATTTCTATGTAGCAGAACAAACCTCCCCCCCCCCCCCCCCCCACATGTACTGCATACATGTATAGCTCATCTAGGCAAAGAAGAATATGGCAGGTCTCAGAGATACAGAGAAGCCAAGGAGTAATGTCTGGTATACATGATGGGATTGTATGCCAATCTCATATGGAAAATGAAGAAGTTACAAAAACCTCTTGTACGACAGAACAAAGATTCGGAAGTGATGTAATGTATTGTATTGTCAAACAAACTGCACTGGTTAAAACAAAAATCCTACGATCTGCTATTGTATGAGAAGAATTTTCGGGTTTGTTCCATCAGATAATATCATATGAACAGTCGTGATAAGCTCTCAAAAGTGGTGTATGAACGATCAGATTATCACACGATCGATTCAAAAGCGGTATTTTTTGTACGGATGTTCTGATCGTGTGTATGGGCCATGAGGGCAGATCTCTCACTGTCCATCCATGTTCTGCCAGTCTCCAGCTATTGGTAAAATGCATATGGACAAAATCCACTATCGGAAGTAACTGAAATTGTAACTTGTATAACCAGAGTGGTACTGTGGATACAAAATTAGCACATGTTCCACGTCCTAATTAAATAGAAATTAATAGAGCATTGAACTTGGACTTTTTAGGCACACCAGTATAAAAATATTAAAATTTAAATGTCTGTATTACAGACATTTTAATATTGTGTACTGGTGTGCCTATAAAGTTCAATGCTCTATTATCAAAATCCACTACCAGTGGTGTCAACTAAGCAAGGATTAGAAACACAACCACAATAAAAAAAAGGAAAAAAAACACCACACACACACGTACATTGTATATAGAGCAAACAATATAGACATTTCAACTAAAAAAAAAAAAAAAAAAAAAAAACACAAATAGTAAAGTCGTGTCAGAATTCAGTACAGAGAGGCCCGAAGATGCAACCTCACAGATAATCCATCTGCCTAAAATATATCATCTTTCAGTAATGTTCACTCTTTTGGAGTGCATTAAAGACCACATAAAGTTAGTGTTAATATAAAAGGTATCAGCAGTTAATTATATAATCCAGAAATGTGTAGAACTTACCACCATTAGCCTCCCCTGCTGATATCTCGGATTGCCCCAGCTATTAGTGTTCCTCCCCCAGGCTGTGCAATGAGGCTGATGTCACAGAGCACTCCCTAATAAACACAAAGGCCGAGCATGCGGCCACCAGATCTCTAATCTGCTTGTCGCAACCGTTCTAACCCAGAGGAAGCTTTGAAATA